>NW_007248590.1:0-38288 GCF_000164805.1 Carlito syrichta
GTATTTTGCACATATGAATGAGATTTAAATATAATAATATACATGGGCAAACCTATTGACTTATTCAAACATGTGTGCTATATGCTTATAGAACATGTTTATAAAATATTTTTGCTATATAAAGCCTCCCTGGCAAAGCCAGTCCTCATGGTCAAACCAATTAGTCAAATCAGACTTTTTTTCTTGCTTGAGTCCAGCTTTCATTTTTCCATTTTAAGAAAGTCAGTATGTGGTCTATAACATTAATTTTATTTCTGAATATTAATTTCAGCATATTAAACAAAGACAAAGTGAGCATAAAGGATTCTCATGAGTTTGTTACCTGAATCATAGTAATCAGGCATTGATCGTATATGCATGCAGTTTTATTATATATAATATATGTAATTTTATTGTATGTGTGTATATAAATGTATATAAATGTGTATGTATTTTTTAAGAGCTATTATCTGTTATTTTTAGCTCACCATGATCAGTAGTGTCCAGAAACTGATGATAACCACCACTGTGAACACCTCTTGTAATTGCAGAAGTCAAACATGACTTGTATTCTTTTATAATTTTAATACAGTTTTCTCCTTTCTGAAAATGTGTATACTTTTAGGTATCTCTCTCTCTCTCTCTCTCTCTCTCTATATATATATATATATATATATATATATATATATATATATATATATCTTAAACCAAATCAAGAGCATTTATTTAGGAGAGTGACATTTCCAAACACCCTTCTCTTTGGTGCCCTTTTGTCTACCCAGGAAAATGAATCATCATAAGAATCAGGATTGGTGAGAGGTGCACATGTCTTTCCAGAGACGATCATTGTGAAAGGGAGGCAGAAAAAAATAAAAACTGACTGCAGGAGTGGTTCTCAGACAGACCAGCTTTAGGAAGAGACACAATGGAACTGATCATCTAAAAATGATTTCCTTAAAGCTTCGAAGTTCTATCCCTCTGGCAAGTCTTCAAGGGCTCTCAAGAGTATGCATACCTGTTTATAGATATGTGAACTGGAATTCCTTTCAAGATTGGGGGGGAAAGTACAGCAAGCTATTATGTCCTTATTGGAAAGAACGGAACAGAAAGGTAATGCAAGAAAGCATTTACTTCTCTGGGCTCCTTTTTCTTCAAGTCCTTAGGGCAAAATTGCTTCCATGACCACGCACACAATTGGCAAAGAGGCTTCATCATAGGAGACACTCCTACTGACAGTAGTTCCCTGAAGTGCTTGTGATGAGATTTGTGAAGTTGAGTTACAAGAAAAGAATGCCATGCTGATCAGCAAATCTGGCATGATGGGGAAATGACAGCATATGTTTCATATAGTCCTCCCACCTTCAAGTCAGAATACCCTAACCAAACCTCTTGCATGAGTTTTATTTGTTATGGGTTCAATTTTTGGTTCCTGTAATTCTGTATGTAGGTACATTCCAAAGAACACACGTTTTTAAAATGGATATGCACAAGACAATTTATGTAAATTTTCCCACATAAAAATAAAATGGAGCCAGGCTCGGTGGCTCAGCCTGTAATCCCGCACTTTGGGAGGCTGAGGTGAGTGGATTGCCTGAGCCCACGGGTTTGAGACCCGCCTGGACAACTTGTAGAGGCTTCATCTCTACAATAAATCAAAAATTAGCCGGGTGTGGTAGCACGTGCCTGTAGTTCCAGCTACTCAGAAGGCTGAGGCAGAAGGATCGCCGGAGCCCAGCAGGTCAAGGCTGCGGTAGCTGGGAGCGGCCACTGCACTCCAGTCTGGGTGACAGACTGAGACTCAAAAAAATTAAATAAGCCGGGCTCGGTGGCTCAGCCTGTAATCCCGCGCCTTTGGGAGGCTGAGGTGAGTGGATTGCCTGAGCCCGCGGGTTCGAGACCTGCCTGGGCAACTTGGTGAGACCTCATCTCTACAATAAATAAAGAAATTAGCCAGGTGTGGTAGCGCGTACCTGTAGTTCCAGCTACTTGGAAGTCTGGGCGACAGAGTGAGACTCCAACTCAAAAAAATAAATAAATAAAATAAAATAAAATGCAGTGCATTTATTAATCAATTGAGAAAGATAAGACTTGTTCGCTCATTTATTACTAGATAATCTTGGGAAACTATGCTTTATTAAAGGAACTGAATTAGTTGTATGACTGAAAAATAAAGTGCAGAGGAATAATCCATAAAGATTACTGGACTGATTAGCAGGGACTATGCCATGAATGACCTTGCAAGCCACAGGACTGATTCTGAAAGCAATAAAAGTCATCAAAGAGTTCTAATCTTCTGATACAATTAAATTTACACTGTAGAGGCCTTTCTCTGTCAGTATAGGGAAGAGATAGATTAAAGGTCAGTAACACAAAAAAAGCTCTTAAGTGACTTGAGGTATTCTAGGTAAAAGAGAATACTGAGCAGAAACAGTAGTAATTGTAGTGGAAATTTTTAAGAGAAGTAGTAAGAGAAGTGGAAAATTTTAAGTAATATTTACAATTTCCCAGACTTGATAATCTATTGAGTGAACACTGTAGAATGGTTGGTGGTTTCAGTAAACTGGGGAATTGAAAAAAGAACAGGCTCAGAATAAAAGACAAGAGTTTAGACTTGGACTTATGGAGTTACACATATAGGTCTGTAGCTCAAAATATAATTCAAAGCCAGAAATAGAAATAGAGGACCTAATTTCTCAAAAACAAATGCAACCAAAGCTAAGATAGATAGATAGGATTTTATCAAACTAAAAAGTTTGTGCACAACAAAAGAAACCATGAAGAAAGTAAAGAGACAACCCAAAGATTGGGAAAAAAATATGTGCAAGCTAAGCATCTGACAAAGGTCTAGCATTCAGGATTTACAAAAAATGGATTGACAGAAAAAAAAGTAACCCCATTAAAAAGCAGGCAAAGCACATGGACAGACAATTCTCAAAGGAAGACATTCAAGCAGCCAAAAACATATGAAAAAATGCTCAGCTTCACTAATCATCAGAGAAATGCAAATCAAAACTACAGTGAGCTACCATGTAACTGTGATCAGGATGACTAGCATTAAAAATTCACAAAAAATGTGTTGACGAGGCTGCAGAGATAAGGGAATGCTTCTACATCATTGGTGGGAATGTAAACTATTACAACCTTTGTGAAAAGCTGTATGGCTGACATTTTCTCAAAAAACTTAAAATACAACTTCCATATGATCCAGCAGTCCCACCTCTTGAAATATACCCAGAGACACATAAATCGCACTGCCAAAAAGCCACCTGCACACATATGTTCACTGCAGCACTCTTCCCAAGGGCAAAAACATGAAACCAGCCCAGATGCCCATCAAAAGTGGATTAGAGAAAGAAAATGTGGTACATATATACGGCGGAATATAGCACAGCCATAAAGAAGTTTCTTGCAATACCATGGATGCAACTAGACACTATCACACTAAGGGAAGGTTCACAGAAACAAAGAACTGAATATCGCATGTTCTCCCTCTTAAGCAGGCCCTCATCTCTCTTCACATGAGCACAAAGGTGGGAGGAACAGATGCCGGACATTGCTAAAGGAGGAAGGAAGCAAGGAAAGGACACACAGTGACACACTGCTTACCAGGTCCACTGTCGGGGAGAGAGGATTCACTAGAAGCCCTAACCTCACCTGCACGCAATTTACTTATGTAGCAAATCTTCACATCTACCCTACAACTCAAAATAAAATAAAGAAATGGAGGGTCTGTGGCATAGAGTTGGTGAGAGATTTTTCCCGGCCTTGGTAACTTAAGAGAGAGTGAGTGGGTTGAAAAGCAAAGAGAGGTTAAGAAGGAGAAATTGGGCTGGGCTCGGTGGCTCAGCCTTGTAATCCCAGCACTTAAGGAGGCTGAGGCAGTGGATTGCCTGAGCCCACACGTTCGAGACCAGCCCGGGCAACTTGGCGAGATCTTGTCTCTACAATAAGTCAAAAAATTAGCTGGGCGTGGTAGCGTGTGCTTGTAGTTCCGGCTACTTGGAAGGTTGAGGCAGAAGGATCGCCAGATCCCAGCAAGTTGATGCTGGGGGAGCTATGAGTGTGCCACTGCATTCCAGCCTTGGCAACAAAATGAGACTCCAACTCAAAAAAAAAGAGGAGAAACTTGAATATGAACTAAAATTACAGTAGCTAAAAAGGGGCATTTGTTCTCAAACAGTGTTTTTTAAAAAATAAAAAAATGCACATATTTAAGGTATACAACATATAAGATTAAAGCTACTATAGTCAACAAATTAACATAATCTTTCCCTTTCATATTACCATTTATAGTATGTATCATTAGAGCACCAAAATTTACTCTATTAGTAAATTTCCAGTGTACCATATGGTGTTATTAACTATAACCATCATGCTATACCTTAGCTCTCTAGACTTAGTCATTCTACATTCTATATTAATGGTTAATACAGTCTTTGTATTATACAAATGTACATCTCTCCATTTCTCCCATGTCCTCATTTCTGGTAACCAGCATTCTATTCTCTACTTCTATTCTATCAACTTTTTCAGATTCCACATATAAGTGAGATGGTGCAGTATTTGTTCTTGTGTCCCTAGCTTATTTCACTTAGCATAATGTTCTTCCATGTTGTTGCAAATGGTAGGATCAAGGGAGGATTTTTAACATATGAAGGAACTTAAAGACTTTCTAGAGGTTATGTCAGCAATATCATGGAACAGGACATCTATGCCTCCATTCTTCTTCACAGGAAGTTCCACAGATATCTATCCAGAGAGCAGAACATCCTTTTGAAAATCCCAGTACTTGGAAACAAGCCTGAGATAAGCATATGGCCTACAGAACTGAATGAAAACTTAATTAGAAGGGTAAGATGGGTCTTGTTTTGACCATGCTACACCTCCTCTCTCTTCCAAGTTGGCACAAAGTTGGCACAATGCCATGTGGAGGTTTCTCCCCGGTCCACAGTTTCTACAGGGGAAAAAAAACAGAGGCAGACATCCAAAATCCCCAGCATTCTCAGAAACATCACAGGAAGCCAACGCCTATCTTACCTCAGGAGAAGTACTGAGGATAACAACACAGCTAGATTGCTCAGGGTCAAGTAAAAAATTTTTAAATTTTTTTAAAAGAGGCAGAAGTCATAATGACCAGTGTGCAGATCTTGGTGTTACCTCTGTGTTCCTGCCAGCTATGGCACCTGAGCAAAGATTTAAGCCAACTTTGTAACCCACTCAGAAAGCTGACCTAGTCACCTTTAGAAGCACAGTGGGAAGTTTAACCCAGTTTGAGTCCCTAGACAGCCTCCCTGCATTGCCTCTAAGTGTGCAGATGTTGGTATTACCTCTGTATTCCTGCTAGCTGTGGCACCCGAGTGAAGATATAAGACAGCTTTGTAGCCAAGTCACAAAACTAATCTAGTCATCTTTAGAAATACAGCTTGAGTCCCTAGACAACCTCTGTGCATTGCCTCAGACCTCACCTCAGTTGCCTCTATGCAGGCAGAGAGATATCCAACTCCACTCACTCAGAGAAGCATAGAGGCTCAACCTGCTTGACCAAAGAAGCCAATCAGCAACTTCACCAAACCAAAAAGCCCAGCCAATGACTGCATCTAGGCATGAAGACTCCCACTTTGGTGCATTTGGCAGATATAAGGACAAACCTGTTTGACCAGTAGCTCGAACACCCATTCAACTCAGACAAAAGACTGCCCCACCCTGAAAGGCAGGCCATGTTCATTTATACATTTCTAAGGAGCAAAGCCTCTGATCCTGCCCATCCAGAGCATTGACTCTGCCCAATCTTGGAGCCTAGCCTGCAGCCTTGCCAGTTGCAGATCCCAAGTTGTAGAACTTCCCAGCCAGAAAATACATCCTGTTACTAACCAGAACAGAGGTCATCACAATACCTAACCAGCAGCTGCTCCTGATAGCAGAGCCCAGGTTGTGGTACTGTTGGGCAATGGAACCTAACCAGTAGCCCAGTTGACATCAAAACAGAGGCAGCAACCTAGTTAAGTAGAAACCCCAGCCGGGCTCGGTGACCCAGCCTGTAATCCCGCGCTTTGGGAGGCTGAGGTGAGTGGATTGCCTGAGCCCGCGGGTTTGAGACCCGCCTGGGCAACTTGGCGAGACCTCATCTCTACAATAATAAAAAATTAGCCGGGTGTGGTAGCGTGCACCTGTAGTTCCAGCTACTTGGAAAGCTGAGGTGGAAGGATCACTGGAGCCCAGCAGGTCGAGGCTACGGTGGCCAGGAGTGGCCACTGCACTCCAGTCTCGGTGACAGAGTGAGACTCCAACTCAAAAAAAAAAAAAGAAAAATAGAAATCCCACAAATCTCTGCCTGCTCAGGGTTGTCATCAACTGGCCCTTCCAGAACCACAGCTTAAACAGTCAAGGCCTAACCCTACCAAAGAACATCTGTATCAGCTAGAAAATGGGCGGTTTCCTCAAATGGATAGACAGCAATGCAAGAACACAAAGATTATGAAGAATGAGGGAATCATAACTCCTCCAAAAGAAACTAATAGAGCTCCTATAATGGGTCCTAAAGAAATAGAGATCTACCAAATGACTGACGACAACAACAAAGAATTATCTTCTTTAAGAAGTTCAGTAGGTATAAGAATAAGCAAACTGAAAAGCTAAATCAAATTTGGAAAGCAATACACAAAGGAAGAAGTTTGACCAAAAAAAGAGATAATTAAGAGGAAAAACAAATAGAAATCCTAGAGATAAAGAATACAGGCATAACTTGAAGATCTTGCAGGTTTACAACCACAGTAAAGTAAGTCATACCATTTTTTTAGTTTTGCAATGTATGTATAATATATGTTTACACTATACTATAGCCTTCTAAGTGTGTAATAGTGTTCTGTCTTTTAAGAAAAGTACATACCTTAATTAAAAATTACTTTATTGCTTAAAAATTCTAGTGGTCATTGCCTCATTGATAGCTAGGTGGTGGTTGCTGAAGGCTGGGTGGCATTTCTTAAAATACAGCAAACAATAAAGTTTGCCGTATCAGTTGACTCCTCCTTTCACAGAAGTTTTCTCTATAGCATTTTACTCATAGTAGAACTTCTTTTAAAACTGGAGTCAATCCTCTCACACTCTGGTGCTGCTTTATCAACTAAGTGTATAGAGTATTCTAAAGACTTTGTTTTAATTTCAACAATATTCACATCATCTTTACCAGAAGTAGATTCCATCTCAAGCAACCAATTTATTTGCTTATGCATGAAAAGCAACACATCATCCATCCAAGTTTTTTCATGAGGTTGCAGTAATTCAGACACATCTTAAGGCTCTACTTCTATCTAACTCTACTTCTCTTGCTATTTCCACCACATCTGCGGTTACTTCCTCCACTGAAGTCTTCCTCCACTGAACTTCTCAAAGTCCTCCATGATGGTTGCAATCAACTTCTTCAAAACTCCTGTTAATGTTGATATTTGGACCTTATCTCATTAATCACAAATGTTCTTCATGTCATCTAGTATGGTGAATACTTTCCAGAAGATTTTCAATTTACTTTGTTCTGATCCAATAGAGGAATCACTATCTATGGTAGCTATAGCCTTACGTATTCTTTCAATAATAAAACTTGGAAGTTGAAATTATTCCTTGATTCATGGGCTCCAGAATAGATATTGCATTAGCACACATGAAAACAACATTCATCTCCTTGTACAACTCCATCATAATTCTTAGGTGACCAGGTGCATTATCAATGAGCAACAATATTCTGAAAAGAGTCTTTTTTCTAAACAACAGATTTTAACAGTAGGCTGAAAATATTGAGTAAACCATACTGTAAGCAGATATTTGTTTTTCAGTATTCATCATTTAGTATTTGTTTTTCTGTTTACAGAGCACAGGCAGAATCTATTTATCATAATTCCTAAAGACCCTAAAATTTTCAAAATGGTGATTGAGTAACTTAAAATCACCAGTTGCATTAGTCCCTAATATGATAATCAGCTTGTCCTTCGATGCTTTGAAGCCAGGCATTTACTTCTTGTTTCTAAGAGTGAAAGGCCTAGATGGCATCTTCTTCTATTAGAAGGCTTTTTTATCTACATTGAAAATCTTGTTTAGGGTAGGTACCTTCAACAAATGTCTTAGTTAGAGCTTATGGATTACTTGCTGCAGTCTCTACATCGACACTTGCTGCTTCACTTTGCACTCTTATGTTATGGAGATGGCTTCTTTCTTTATACCTCAATAACTAATCTCAGCTAGCTTAAATCCTTTCTTCATTAACTCCCTCATCTCTTTAGACTTTCATAGAATTGAAGAGTTAGGGCCTTGCTCTGGATTTGGCTTTGGTTTAAGAGACTGTTGTGGCTAGTTTGATCTATCTAAACCACTTAAATTATTATTATTCTAGTTATGGTGATATGTCATCAGTGGTCTTTGATGGTACTATTATAATTGCTTGGGGGCACCACGAGCCATGCTCATATGAGATGGAAAACTTAATGGATATGTTTTTTCATATCAGCAATAAAGTTGTTTCTGTTTCTTATCTTTCTTATCGCTCACTGGAGTAGTACTTTTAATTTCTTTCAATAACTTTTGTTCTTACAATGCAGATAACTGTTTGGTACAAGGAGTCAAGCTTTTGATCTATCTCAGTTTTTGACACGCCTTCCTCACTAACCTTAATGATTTCTAGTTTATGGTTTAAAGTGCGAGATGTGCAACTTTTCTTTTACTAGAACATGTAGAGGTCATTTTAGAGGTATTAATTTGGCCTAATTTCAGTATTATTGTGTCTCAGGGAATAGGGAGGCCTGGGGAAAGGGAGAGAGATGGGGTAACAGTCAGCAGTGAAGCCAGTTAGTGAAGTCAGATCACACACAACATTTATCTATTAAGTTTGCCATCTTATGAGTGTGATTCATGGTGGCCCCCAAAATTACAATAGTACCATCAAAGAGTACTGATAACAGATCATTATAACAAATAAAATAATAATGAAGACATTTGAAATATTATGAAAATTACCAAAGTGTGACAGAGAGACACAAAGTAAACACATGTTTACATGGAAAATGGTGCTGATAGACTTGCCTAATGCAGTGTTTCCACAAAGCTTTAATTTGGAAAAAAAATTGAAAAGCACTGTCTGTACAATAAAGTGAAGCACAATAAAAACAAAGCATACCTGTACAGTGATTGAACTGAAAAATTCAATAGAAAGCTTCAACAGCAGATTCAGTCAAACAGAAGAATCAGTGAGCTTAAAGACAAAAAACCCAGTCAGAGAAGAAGATAAGTAAAAAAAAAAAGAAAGAAAGAAAGAAAAAGAATAAAGGAATCCTATTAAAATTATAGGACCCCATGAAGAGACCAAACCATTGAATAACAGGAGCTGCAGAAGAAGGAGGAGAAAAAGGGCCTGAAGACATATGTAAAGAAATAGTGGTTGAAAATGTTCTTAATCTTGGGAAAGATACCAACATCCAGGTACCAGACATGTAGCATTTCCAATAAAATGCAATCAAGCCGGGCTCGTTGGCTCAGCCTGTAATCCCGCACCTTTGGGAGGCTGAGGTGAGTGGATTGCCTAAGCCCGTGGGTTTGAGACCTGCCTGGGCAGGTGAGACCTCATCTCTACAATAAATCAAAAAAAAAATTAGCCGGGCCTGGTAGCACACGCCTGTAATTCCAGCTACTTGGAAGGCTGAGGCGGAAGGATCGCCGGAGCCCAGCAGGTCGAGGCTGCGGTGACCGGGAGCGGCCACTGCACTCCAGTCTGGGCGACAGAGTGAGACTCCAACTCAAAAAAAAAAAAATGCAATCAAAAGAAAAGTTCATCAAGACACATAAATAATAATCAAAAATCAAGAAAAAAATCTGAACAACCATGAATAAGAAACACATCACATACAAAGGAGTCCTATTACAACTATCAGCATAAACCTCAGCAAAAACCATGTAGGCCAGGAGAGAGTGGGATGATACATTCAAAATGCTGGGGAAAACAAAAACAAAAACAAGAATACTTTACCCAGGAAATTTATCTTTTAGTAATGAAGGAAAAATGAAAACTTTCCTAGACAAGCAAAAGCTGGAGAGGCTTGTCACCACTAGACCTACCTTACAGGAATTGGTAAAGGGAGTTCTTAAACTGAAGTAAAAGCCCTCTAATTAGTAATATAAGATGTATTATAGCACAAAATTCAATGATATAAGTAAAACAGAGTCACAGTCATAATACTCTAGTACTGTAATGATGGCATGTAAAGCAATTTTTTTTCCAATATAATGATTAAAAGACAGTTATTAATAACAATAGCTACCATATATTGTCAAAGTATACACAGTACAAAAACTATGTAAATTCTGACATCAAAAATACAAAATGGAGAAAGAGTAAAAAAGTAAAGTTGTACCCAGTCAACATTAAGATGTTATCAGCTTAAAATCAGGTGTTACAAGATGTTTTCTAGAAACCACATAGTAACCATAAAGAAAAAAAAATCTTTAGTAGCAGCACAAAACATAAATAGATAAAATTTAAACTATACCACTACAGAAAACCATGAAAGCACAAAGGAAGAGAAAAAAGAAACAAATAATTTACCAAAGAACCAAAAAACAAGTAACAAAATGGTGACAATAAGTTCTTACCTACCAACAATTACCTAGAATTAAATTATCTTGAACTAAATTATCTAATAAAAAGACTTAAAGTGACTGAACAGACTTTTTTAAAAAGATTCAATTATAAGCTGCCTGCAAGAGATTCATCTCACTTTTAAGGACACATAGAATTAAAGAGATGAAAAAACATGTTCCACATGAATATAAACCAAAAAAAAGCAAGAATAATAATGTTGTCAATCCCAATATCTGTAGGGATTTGGCTCTAGGACCCCTGCAAATACCAAAACCCTCAAATATTCAAGTCACTTTTTTATTTTTATTTTTATTCTTGTATAATTATTGTGATAATTTTTTTATCTACAATTGGTTGAATACACAAATGCAGAACATATGAATTTGGAGGGCCAACTCTATTTACATCAGACAAAATAGACTAAGTCAACAACTATAAAAAGAGACAAAGAAGGACATTATATAATGATAAAGAGTCAATTCATCAACTTCATTCTTCTGATATAACAATCATAGTTTAACTACACCTAACAAGAGCATACCTAAATATACAAGCCAAATATTAAAAGGTCTGAAGGAAGAGGCAGGTTGCAAAACAAATAATAATAAAGAAATTCAATACCACATTTTCAACAACAGACAGATCATCCTAACAGAAAATTAATAAGAAAACATTGGAAATGAACAACACTTTAAACCAAATAGACCTAACAGACACATGCAGAGCATTCCATCTAACAGGAAGAGAAAAACATTCCTCTCAAATGCACAAAGAGCATTATCCAGAATAGATCACACTTAAGGTTACAAAACAATCCTTAGAAAATCTAAGAAGATTAAAATTGTAACAAGTGTCTTTTTCTGATTAATTACATGGAACTAGAAATCAAAATAAGAGAAATTTAAGAAAAATCACAAATACATGGAAATTAAACAGCACACTCCTGAACAGTCAATCGGTTAATAAAGAAATTAAAAAGAAACTTTAAAAATATCTTGAGACAAACAAAAATGGAAGCACAATCTACCAAAACCTAAGGGATTTAGTAAAATCAGTTCTAAAAGGAAAGTTTCTTGTAGTAAATGCCTACATCAAAAAGGAAGAAACATATTAAATAAACAATTTAATGTTACTCCTCAAGGAACAAGGGAAAGAAGAGCAAACTAAGCCCAAAGTTATCAGAAGAAAGAAACTAATAAAGATCGGCAGAAATAAATGAAATAGTACTAGAAAAACAATACAAAAGATTAATAAAACTAAGCCTGAATTTTTGAAAAAATAAAACCAACAAATCGGTAGCTTGACTAATAAAAAGAAAAGAGAGAAGACTCAGATAATTGGAATCAGAAATGAAAGAAAAGACATTACAACTGATACCACAGAAATACAAAAGATTATAACAGACTACTATGAATAATTGCACACAAACAAATGGGATAATGCTCCAAGAATGAATAAATTTTTTAGACACATACAATCTACCAAGACTGAGTGACAGAGAAATAGAACATTTGAATAGGCCAATAACAAGTGAGAAGAATGAATCAGACCAAGCACTGTAACCCCTGCACTATGGGAGAACAAAGTAGGAGGATATATTGAGGCCAGAAACTCAAGACCAGTCTAGGAAACATGGAGAGACCATGTCTCCACAAAAAATAAAGACATAAATAAGAAAATTAGCCAGAAATGGTGGCACATTCCTTTACTCCTAGCTACTTGGGAGCCTAGGAATTAGAGATTGCAGTGAGCTATGGTCACACCACTGCTTTCCAGTCTGGGTGACACAGTGATACCCTATATCAAAAACAAAAATAAAAAAAGACTAAATCAGTAATTTAAATTATCCCATTAAAGAAAGAAACCCAGGACCTGATGACTTTACTGATTAATTCTTCCAAACACTGACAGAACTATACTGATCTTTCTCAAGCTCTTCCAAAAATTCAAAAAGGAAAGAATATTTTCAAACTCTTTTTATGAAGCCAGCATTACCCTGATATTAAAGCTATACAAGAATGTAACAAGAAAATATTACAGGTCAATAACCTTAATGAACATGGATGCAAAATTCCTCAACACAATTCTAGCAAAATAGCCAGGTGTAGTGGCTCAAGCTTGTAATTCCAGCACTTTGGGAAGCCAAGGTGAGAAGATTACCTGAGCCTATGGGCTCAAGACCAGCCTGAGCAACATGGTGAGACCTCGTCTCTACAATAAAGTCAAAAAATTAGCCGGGCATGGTAGCGTGTGCCTGTAGTTCCAGCTACTTGGAAGGCTGAAGTAGAAGGATTGCTGGAGCCCAGTAGGTTGATGCTGGGGTAGCTGTGAGCTTGCCACTGCACTCCAGCCTGGGTGATGGAGTGAGACTTCAACTCAATAATAATAATAATAATAATAAATTCAACACCTTAAAAAGATCATCCAACATAATCAAGTGGGATTTATAACTAGGATGCAAGCTTGGTTCAATATGCTCAAATCAATAAATGGGATACATCACATCACACAACAAGAGACAAAAACCATATGATCATCTTAGATACAGAAAAAGCATCTGAAAAAATTCAGCATTCTTTCATAATAGAAACTCTCAACAAATTAGGTATAGAAAAAATGTGCTTCAATGCAAAAAGGGCCATATATGAGAAACTCACAGGCAATATTATACTCAGTGGTGAAAAATTGAAAATCTTTCCTCTAAGATCAGAACAAAGTAGGGATATTCACTGTCATCACTTCAATTCAACATAGTATTGGAAGTCATTGCCAGAACAATTAGACAAGAGAAAGAAATAAAAGGCATCCAGATAGGAAACAAAGAAGTGAAGTTGTCATTGTTTGCTGATAACATGATCTTATATATAAAGAACTCTAAAGACTCCACTAAAAAACTATTTGGACTCATAAATTCAGGAAAGTTGCAGAATACAAAATCAACACACTAATATTATTAGCATTCCTAACATTAACAACAAACTACCCTCCCAGGAAAAAAAAAGAACAATTCCAGTTACAATAACTACAAAAAATAAAAGTAAAATACTCAGAAAGAAATTTAACCAAGCAAGTGAAAGACCTGTATATTGAAAACTTTAAAACATTGATGAAAAAAAACTGAAAGCAACACAAATAAATGGACAAATACCCTATGTTCATAGAATCAAAGAATTAATATTGTTAAAAGGTCCATACTACCCAAAGCAATATGCAGACTCACTACAATCCCTATCAATATTCCAATGTCATTTTTCATAAAAATTGAAAAAAGCAATCCTAAAATTATATAGAGCCACAAAAAAACTTAAACTTCCAAAGCAATCATGAACAAAAAGAACAAAGCTAGAGGTTTCACCCTACATGATTCCAAACTATACTACAAAGCTATACTAATTAGGAATTGAGAGGACACAACATCAATCTCCAACCAGGAAAAGTGGGGACCAAAGGGGAGCCCAAACTTTACCTGTACAATGTCCACTTGTATATCTATTCCTGAATTGTACCACATATCTTTAAAATAAAATATATAAAAAAATAAAAAAACAAAGCTATACTAATTAAAACAGCTTTGTATTAACATAAAAATAGACACACTGACCAACTGAACAGAATTGAGAGCCCAGAAGTGAATCCATACACGTATATTCAACTGATTTTTTTTTTTTCACAAATGTGTCAAGAATACAGAATGAGAATAGAGTTGTCTTATCAATAAATGGTGTTGGCAAAATTGAATATCCACATGCAGAAGAATGAAATTGGACCGCTATTTCACACCATATATTTTTTTTAAATCTCAAAATAAGTTAAACGTAAATGTAATACCAGAAACTGTAAAACTACTAGAAAAAAACATAGGGAAAAGACTATACAAAAATAGTCTGAACGATGATTTTTTGAATTTGACCAAAAGTGCAGGCAGCAAAAATAAAAATAGAGAAATGAGATTGCGTCAAGCTAAAAAAACTTTTACATTGCAAAGGAAACAATTACCAGCAGGAAAAAATATTTATATAAATAGAAAGAAAATATTTGCAAACTATACATCCTTTAAAAATTTAATATCCAAAATATATGAGGAACTAAATAAATTCAATAGCAAGAAAACAAAAATTTGTTTTTTAATGGGCAAGAGACCTGAATAGATATTTCTCAAAAGAAGACATACAAATGGCAAATATATACATGAAAAAATTTTCAAGATCACCAGTCATTAGGAAAATGAAAATTAATACCACAATGAGATATCACCTCACACTAGTCAGAATGGTCATTAAAAATATGACAGATAAAAGGTGTTGATGAGGATGCAGAGAAAAAGAAGACTTTCTACACTGTTGATATAAATGTAAATTGGCAAAGACATTATAGAAAACAGTATGGAATGTCCTCAAAAAACTAAAAATAAAATTACCATATGATCCAGAAATCCCACTTCTGAGTATTGACCCAAAAGATTTGAAATTGATTTGTTGATCATGTGTCTGTACTCTCATGTTCATTGCAGCACTATTTACAATTTGTAGGGAACCTAAATTTCCATTAGCAGATAAATAGGTAAAGAAGTGTGGTATATATGCACTATAGAGTAGTATTCAGTCTTTAAAAATGAAGAAAATTTTGTGATTTGCAATGACATGGATGGAATTAGAGAACATCATTATGCTAAGTTAAATAAACCAGACATTCAAATACCATATGATCACATTTGTTCATGTAATCTAAAGCAATCAAACTCATAGAAGCAGATAGCAAAATGGTGATTACAGAGGCTGGAGGTAGAGAAAATGGGGAGATGATGGTAAAGAATACAAAATCTCAAACAGGAAAATAATAATTTTTTTGAGATGCATTGCATAGTGTGGTGAATATAGTTAGTAACAGTATATTACACATTCAAAATTGCTAAGAGAGTGCATTGAAAATGTTATCACCCCAAAAAAGTTAGTATTTCAGGTAATGTATATGTTATTTAGCTTGATTGAATTATTCCAGGTTGTAACAGTATATCATAGCATCACTTTGCACCCTATAAATACATACAATTATAAATGTCAATGTACAGTAAGATAAAATAGAAAAAATAGAAAAGGAAGGAAGGAGAGAAAGAAGGAGACAGAAAGAAAGAGGGGGAGAGAGAGAGGAAAAAAAAAAGAAAGAAAGAAAGAAAGAAAATGATAACCATGTATGTACCTAACCCTGAATTGTACCTATGTTTAAAATAAAAAGAAAGAAAGAAAGAAAGAGAAAGAAGGAAAGAAAGGAAAAAAGCAAGCCAAGTGCAATGTCTCATGCCTGTAATCCCAGCCTGGAATTCGAATCCAGCCTGGACAACATAGCAAGATCCAGCCTCTACAAAAAATATAACTAAAATTAACCAGGCATGGTGGTGAATTCCTGTGGTCCTAGCCCCTCAGGAGACTGAGGCCAGAGGATTGCTTAAACCCAAGAGCTTGAGGCTGCAGTGAACTATCATGCCACTATGCCCTAGCCTGGGAAAAGAACAATACCCCATCTCAAAAAGAAAAGAATGAAGAGAAACAGAGGGGAAGGAAGGGGAGGGGAGAAGAGGAAAGATTTGGACCATTTTTAAATGAAGGACGTGCCATACATTGGAAAATAATATAGGAGAGAGTATCCTATAGTGAGGGAGAAAGAGAGATGGAGTGAAGAACTTTGAATAAGAAGAGGAGCATTGTAACAGAAGTAGAAAAGGGAACATAATGATAAATCAATGAGTTTGTAGTCATTTGCAACTATTATCTGTACAAAACAGGAAGAAAAGCCATCTGCCAAGAGTATTTGAAAGAGAAGGAGAAGGGAGGATATAGGGTGATTAAAGAAGAGCAGAGAATGTGGGAAGCAGCCTTGTGAAGAATGAGAGAGAGCTGGCCATGGAAACAGAATAGAATTGCCCTGCAGTTTGGACACCCTTGTAGAGGTTGCTGGCCATGAATTTGCAGTGGCATCCATCTATATGCATAACCTTTGGTAGCAGCCCAGATGGCAAGCAGTTTTAGAGGACATGTTGAAAATACAGTAAATTAACAGAGTTGAGGATTCTAGCAAAAGTGTGTTGTTACAGCCGCATCACGAGTAAGAAGTCACCAACATGCTAAGAGTTGAATTTGAGTCCTTTATTCACCAGTGGTCAAGAGCAGGCTAGTACCAGAAAGAACTCTCAACCCTGAGTGGAGCAAGCAAAGGGCAAAAACCATAAGTGGGCTACATAGCATGGAGTAGGAGAACAGGGAACCAAAACCAAAAAGGAGCAAAATGTGAGGATGTGGTTGAGGAATTTTATAAAAAACAGTTTCTTGGTGTAACATCTGGTTTCAATTAAGCAAGGGTACAGTTAGATGTGGAGCTGGCAGTAGGGGAGTTTCCAAACACCGAGGAAGAACAAGGATGTAGGTCTATGATTACGGGAAGGTTACAACAGTCACACGCAGGGCGGTTACACCTGGGTAGGCAGGCATTTATAATGGAGGATCTGTGACAAAATGGAGTTACTTATGCAAAGCAAGCTATTACAGACATTTCAGATATTTCACTCCCCGCTTTTATTTGTTCATAAGTCAATGCGTTGACTCATCAGTATACTCTACTGTATACTATTGTAGTGGGTTCTCATATATATGAGTTTTACAGAACTGATCAGCTGTTTGACAAAGTAAATAATCCAATTTAATATGCAGGGCCCTATGAGCAGACCAAGAAAGTGAAGTATGAGAGGTCCAGCCAGACCAGTAATGAGAGTTGTTAGCCATGGGTTCCAATCAAACAAGAAATGGAACCAAGATTTATTATTTTCTATTTCTTTTTGTCATCTGTCTATAATCTCTCAGACTTTTCTGAGGGTGTCTTTAATAATTCCTGCTATGTGAACACACATAGAAACAAATTTCTCCAAGAGCTATACAGAGTACCCCTTGGGATAGGAAAGTAAGTCTAGGCCTCTATGATTTTGGAGGACAATCTCTGCTAGATGGACACAGAATTGCTGGCTCTGCTTAAAGCCAAATTCCCCTTACTATATAGGACTGGGAGTCGAATCTCCTATTGTCAGCAACACTGACAAAGCTACATGTTCTCCAAAAACAGTTCATGTCACCATAGGAGATATAACTGGAAATGCCTCTTTTCTTATAACTTCAGACTTCAATCTGGTGGCTTCCCCATTTTCTGATGTCTGTAATTTGTCTCTCACTTTAACCATAACCAAATCCATGGCCTATGCAACTCTGCCAACACTTGGTTTGCTTGTCCTACAGGCCTTACAAACTGCATTACTACTGAAAAGTTAAACAATGAGCCTACCTTATGTGTACTGTCCATGTACTACCCCAGGTATATGCTTATAGCAGTCCTAAAGGGATCATTTTACTCAATCCTCCAGGTCTTCAAACTACTTGTTGAAAACGCAACTCCATAAGCAGTTGTTAAGGTGGACCTGGGGTGGTGATTTGGCTGGTAGAAGGCAAAGGCTGATGAAACTGAACAAGGGGTCCCCCAGGTTTGTAAATGGCCCTATTGGGTTTGGCCACGGTTTTGTAGGCAAGTATGCATCATTGGATGGTGAATAAGATACCATGGTCATGACCATTTACATAAAGTCATATGCCCCAGGTGAAACCTATACTCCAAGAATAGTGGGGTGGATATTTAATTTTTATGTATACAGGCACTTGAGTGGGGTCTGGGCTGGTATTTCTTCAGAGGATGATTTGGGAGGTGTCATTGGGTCCTCCACTGTAAGTAGCAATGGTGACACATTTCCAGTAGGGGGAGAAGTATGTAAGCATTAGCCTGATTACATTGTCGGTCAGTGGGATTTGCAGGACATAGATAAAAACCAATGTTTTGTAGAGGGTAATAAAATTTACCATTGTTGAGTACGAAATGGGGAATGTTATGACTGACAAACTCTTTTGTAGTGGTTAGGTCCACAAGATCTACCTTAAATTGGACCACATTGGGGGGCTGGTCCAATTTGGACAGCTAGGACCTTTCCTGATGTGAAGGAAGTTAGGAAAAATGAGTACAGGTTGTGTGTGAACTCCCCAGCTAAAATAAAACAAGTTAAATTTATTGTAAGCATAGTAGGGCAGTAACACATCCTACACATGAGAGATAGTGTTAACAGGGACTTTTTGCCACATTTCCAGTCTGTGGGGGATATGGTAATTAGGTCTATGCCTAGAGCTAAGGCAATCAGAATGAAAAAGGTGAGGGCTGAGGGGTGATAACCATACATTCAGGAAATTATTAACCCGTAAAACAGTCTATTGTGGCCAGTCGGATTCTCCCATTTCAGCTGTGTGTCAGTTGGTCAGCCTGTGGTGTGGTTGAAGCAGGAAGGCAGGCCCAGAAGGTGATTTTGAGGGGCTTCTCGTGGTCTCTGGTTGTCATCCAGTTGGCTGGGCAGACCAGTGGAGCAGCTAATTTTACTTGGGAGTGACGGATCCAGGTCAGTATTCCGTCAACCTTGAGTGCCATAGGAATGGTGAGGATGATGTTGAATGGTCCTTTCCTGGCAGGAGTCAGTCCCTCTTTTTAGAATTTTTTTGATATAGACCAGGTCTCCAGGCTGGAAGGGATGGCAAGGTGTAGAAGACGGGGTCGGCAGGATGGCTCGAACATTAGAGTGATCCGCAGCCTGGACCTGCTGGAGAAACTGAAGATACATTAACAGAGACTGATTAGTAATGTCCTCAAGGATGGGGTCTTGCAATTAGGATAACAGAGGAGGGAGTCTTCCAAGCATAATTTCATAAAGGGTAAATCCTGCCTTATAAGGTGTGCATCAGGCTCGGAATAGAGCCATAGGCAAAAGGCTTACCCATTTTTCACTAGCTTCTATTATTAATTTAGTTAAAGTGGTTTTTAGAGTTTGGTTCATGCATGCTACCTGTCCAGAGCTTTGTGGCCGGTAGGCACAGTGTAACTTCCAAGTTGTGCCCAGTGCCTTGCTGACTAGTTGGGCTATGGAAGAGGTAAAGGCAAGACCATTATCAGAGCCAGTGGAGAGAGGGAGCTCAAAACTAGGAATAATTTTATTTAATAGAAATTTTGTGACTGTAAGGTCAGTTTCATTCCTTGTGGCATAAGCTTCCGTTCATCCCAAAAAAGTGTATACAAAAGCCATTAAGGATGAGTATCCTGCATGAGGGGGTTTTACCTCAGTAAAGTCCACTTCCCATGTTTCTCCCGGGCTTAGTCCCTGGGTCCTGATAACATTTGGCGGTTTCGGTCCTTGTTTTGCATTTATTCATGCACAAGCTGAACATAAAGCAACAGCAGTTACAGTCAGGCTTCATAGGTCTTGGCTCTAATGATATTGGTTCAGCATTTTGGTTAACTTAGTGTCTCCTAGATGGGTAGTAGAATGAAGTTGCTTTACCAGAATTCATCCCAGAATAGCTGGAAGAATGATTTTGGAGTCCTTGGTTATCCACCATCCTGTGGGGTCCTTATGTGCTCTTACTAGGTCAGCTTGTTCCTCTTCCTCTGGGGTATAGACAGGTTGTTTCAGGAGTGAAGAAGCTGGGAAAGTTTAGTTAGCAGGATAGTGAGGGTCTCAATTGGGAGCTCCGCTGCCTCACGGGCTGCCCAATCAGCTAAGTGATTTCCTGTTGCCTCTGGAGTGCCTGATTTTTGTTGTCCCCTGCAATGGATGACAGCTACCTCTTTGGGGAGCCATGTAGCCTCTTAAAATGGCTAAACTTTCCACTCTGTTTTTTATCGTCTTACCTGCTGCGATAAGAAGTCCTCATTCCTTGTAGATCATAGCATGAACATGGACAGTAGCAAAAGTATATCTGCTGTCAGTAAAAATATTTACCCATTTTCCTGTTCCCCAGTGCGGGGCCTGGGTTAAAACAATTAGCTCAGTCTTCTGGGCGGATGTGCCACTGGGCAAAGACTGTGACCAGATTATGTCTTGAGCCATGATTACCGTCACACCAGCCTTGTGGACTCCCATTATTACCAGACTGCTGCCATCTGTGAACAGGTCAGCATCAGCCTGGCTCAAAAGAGTGTCCCACAGATTGGGGTGGCCGGCTTGTGAAATGTATAGTACATCCTCACAGTTATGAATTGGTGTTTCTGGATTGTCATCAGGCAGTAGGGTTGCTGGGTTGAGGCTCTTAGTGGGAGAGAAAGTTAGTCTAGGCTGGTCAAGTAGGAGGTTTTGATACTGGGTGATACAAGCATTTGACATCCAGCGGCCAGAAGCCCCCCAGAGCAAAGTTTCAACAGTGTGGGGAACTTTTAAGGTCAGGTTTTGACCAAAAGTCAGTTTACCTGCTTTCCTAACCAGCACAGCTATAGTGGCGATAGCCCAAAGACAGGATGGCCATTTAGAGGCCACTGGTTCTAATCTTTTGGACAAATAAGCCACCAGTCATCTCCAGGGTCCTAAGGTCTGGGTAAGAACCCCCTTGGTGATTCCTTGCTGTTCATGAATAAACAAGTGGAAAGGCATGGTAACATCTAGGAGGGCTAAAGCAGGAGCTTGGATAAGAGCCATCGTTATCTGCTGGAATGCTTGTTCCTCAATGGCAGTCCTTGTTAAGGGCTGATCCCCTGCAGTGGCTGTGTATAGAGGCTTGGCAATTTCATCAAATCCTGGGATCCACACACAGCCAGCAGTACCCTGCCATCCCCAGTAATTCCCATACCTGTTTTTTTGAGGTTGGCACGGGGATTCGGAATATGGCTTCCTTCCAGGTCATGGTTAGGGTTCACTTACACTTTTTTAGCCAGTATCCTAAATAGGAGACTTTGGCTGAGCAGAGCTATGCCTTTTTAGCTGATACACAGTAGCCCAAGTCCTGGAGAAGCTGTAACAGAGGTTTGGTACTTTTTAAACGTGTTCAAATCTGCCACCATGAGCAAGAGATCATCTACATACTGGAGTCAAGTACATCCAGGGTGCAAGGCACAGAACACTAATAAGTCCTGTTGCAAGGCTTCTCCAAAAAGAGTTGGGGAGTTTTTGAACCCTTGTGGCAGCCGGGTCCAAGTTAGCTGACTGGTGTCCCCTGAATCAGGGTCTGTCCATTCAAAGGCAAAGATGGGTTGACTGACAGGGGCCAAGAGAATAGAGAAGAAGGCACCTTTTAAATCCAGCACAGTGTACAGCAGATGTTGAGGGGAAAGCAAGTTGAGCAATGTATATAGGTTGGAAACAGTGGATGGATTGGCTTAACCCACTTATTGACCTCTCTTAAGTCCTGAACTTGTCGGTAGTCAGAAGTTCCCAGTTTTTGAACTGGTAAAAAAGGTGTGTTCCATGCTGACTTGCATGGTGTTAGTGCATTAGCCTTTAAAAGTCTTTTGATATAAGGAGCAATTCCCCTTTGAGACTGCAAACTCATAGGGTATTAACACACTTGGATCGGGGTGGCTGATGCCAATAGACTTACCACAACTGGGGGATGATGTTGTACCAATCCTGGTGGATTTGTTTCTGTCCAGACCAAGGGATATTCTTGCTGTAGATGTTGAAGCAAACTTGATGAGACATTCTCAGTGGGAGTGTTAGAAGAAGATAGAAGGTATTCTTCAGAGAGCAGAACAGTTAAAAGCATCTGATAGGCAGTGGGAACAAACACTTCAGTTTTGTCAGGTAAAAACACAATGATGGCTCTGAACTTTCAAAGCAAATCCCAACCCATGAGAGGGTAAGGGTAATCAGGGGCTATTAGGAATGAGTGGGTAACTCATTTCTGACCTAAATCAATGGTCCGGTTGGAAGTTTGTAATTGTGCCCATTACCCCTTGAACAGAAATATGCTTGTTGGACATGGGTCCTAATGGTGACTTTAGGACTGACAGTTCAGCCCCGGTGACCACCAAGAGTTGGACTCGGTGGCCCCCAATAGCAGCAGTTGCCATGGGCTCTTGAAAGCCTAAGGAAAAAAAGCCCTGGCCTCTTCAGTCAGAGTCATTTTCAGTTCCCCCAGCAGTGGGCAAAACAAGGACTGGCTTGGTTCGTCTGCTTTCAGGCAACAGGGACAATCTTTGTTCCAGTGACCAAATACTTTGCAATATGCACATTGATCCTTAGCTAATGGGGAATGTTCAGCCCCCTTTCATCTTTTCCTAGTTTCTCCTTTTCTCTGGCATGGTGGACTCGGGTCAAGTCAAGAAACTTGGAGGGCAGTTACCAATATTTTTGCCTGATGTTTGGCTATTTGATCTGCCTCTTGTGCCACCTGTCTTCTGTTTCTCAGCATCATGGTTATTAAAACCCTTTTGGGCTACCTCATGTAGCTGATCAATATTCATTCCTACGAAACCCTCAAGCTTTTGTAACTTCTGGATGTACGGCGCTGCCTGAGTCACAAATGCCAAATTGATAGCTCAAGCATTCTCAGAGGCTGAGGGATCAAACAGATATAGGTACAAAAAACCTCCTGAAGGCATTCAAGGAATAGCCCTGGAGATTCCTCAAGACCCTGGAGAATCGGTAGTTTTAGAAAGATTGATGTTTCCAGACTGCTCCCCTCAAACCAGCTAATAGAGTCCAATAGTAGGTATCTAACGCCCTGGACCTTGCCAAAGCATTAGGGTCCCAATCTGGGTAAAAAGAGGGACAAACCTCATTTAAAATTTCCTGACTTTCCTCTTATGTACCCACAATTGAGGCGAGAACAGACTTTTTAGCCTCAACTGTTGACAATCATCCCAGGTGAGGCGTTGAGTGCACATGACAGATTCAACTAGAGAAGTCAGAACCTGTGGTTTCTCTGAGAATGGTGGATTTTGGTATTTCTAATTGTACAAATCAGAGGTGGAAAAGGGAACATATACCATGAAGGGCCACTCGGTCTGATTTGTGTCCCCAGGAGAGAGAACTTCCTGAAGGGGAATGAGAGGGGCCAGATTGGCCCAGGATCAGAGATGGAAGCCAAAGGAGGAGAAGGCAAAGGGGAGAGGAAAGAAGTAATAGTAGGTGAAGAAGTAACAGTAGGTGAAGGAGCCTGGGGATTATAAGGCAGAGGCGGAGGACCATGGTCAGAGATAACTGAGTCTTCAAGGGGATCTTCAGTAGGGGGTAAAATGGGATACAGATCAGAGGAGGCAGGAGTTGGTTCAGATGGGAGTGGACAAGGACAAGGAGGGTTACAGGACAAACAAAGCACAGTAAGACATCAACCAGGGAATGGACAAAGTGGTTTTGAAACATGTGAACAAATAGGTGGAGTAAGAGGTTTAGAAACAAAGACACAACTGGAAGTCTCAAGGGCACATCCCTTTAACCATGGAGGTGAATTTCAGACCAATCCTAACCATTGGTTTATATAGGGAAACTAGTCAGGGTGACTAGGAGTCCCTGTAATGACTTTCCAAACACATTCAGGAACATGAACATCCAGAGACCCCATGGAGGGCGATCCAACATTAAATGAAGGCCAGTCAATTTTACAGAGGGTCCAGAGCCTGCCTTTTGAAAGGAGGACACCATAGTCCTCAGCAAATCCAACAGAGAAATTTTTTATCATGCAGTCTAGAGGACTGGAGGATTCAGAAGTCTGAGACCCCATATTGTCAAAAACCAGTGAAAAACAAACCACAACTGAAATCAGACACTGAACTGGGACTATATTCAGCCAACATCTTGGCCTAGTGAATAGTGTCTAAGGGACAGCCTCATCAGGCCATGACTCCCTTAGATAGAATTATGGCCACAAAGAGAACAGGTTCTTACCTCCTAGGAGAATACAGACAGACTCAGTTATTTTGAAGTGATGGAAATCTGTGGTCATTACAACTCTCTCCAAGTCAAATGAGAGGTTATGGGATCCTGGAACATCTCAGGGGTCACCTCCCCTAAAACTTCTCCACCAAGCCAGGAAGAGTCAGAGTGAGGCTACTTCCCAAGTTTGGCGAATCTCACTGGGGCCTCCAAATGTTATAGCCACAATGCAAGTAAGAAGTCGCCAACACACTGAGAGTCCAATTTGAGTCCTTTATTCACCGACAGTAAAGAGCAGGCTAGTGCCAGAAAGAACTATCAACCCCAAATAGAGCAAGCAAGAGGTTTATAAAGGCAAAAACTGCAAGTGGGTTACGTAGCATGGGGTAGGAGAACAAGGAACTAAAAACAAAAGGGAACAAAATGTGAGGATATGGTTGGGGGATTTTATTAAAAAAACCAGTATCTTGGCATAACATCTGGTTTTGGTTAAGCAAGGGTACAGTTAGATACAGAACTTGTGGCTGGGGTGTTTCCAAATGCTGAGGAGGAACAAGGACGTAGGTCTGTGATCATGGGAAGGTTGCAACAGTCACATGCAGGGGGATTATATCTGGGTAGGCAGGCAACTATAATGAAGGATCTGTGACAAAAAGTAGTTACTTATGCTAAGTAAGCTATTACAGATATTTCAGATATTTTAGTGTCTAGGTTAATTAGTACTGGGACTCCAAGCTGAATATGGAGTAGGCTAGAAATAATGAGAAAGTAGTAGATACAGACTGTGTTTATAGACTAAAGAGGAATCAACAGAAATGAACAAATTTAAGATACAATAGAGAAGATAATTAATGAAAAATTAATAATTAAAGTCCCTGAGGAGATAGAAAAGAATGGAAGCCAATGAATTTTTTTTTGAGTCGGAGTCTCTGTCACCCCAGCTGAAGTGTACTATACTCACGGCCACCACAGCCTCGATCTGCTGGGCTCAGGCAATCCTTCCACCTCAGCTTTCCAAGTAGCTGGAACTATAGGTGTGTGCTACCACACCCAGCTTTTTTTTTTATTTATTGTAGAGATGAGGTCTCACCAAGTTGGCCAGGCTGATCTCGAACCCCTAAGCTCAGGCAATCCTCTTGCCTCAGTCTCCCAAAGTGCTGGGATTACAGGCTTGAACCACTGCACCAAGCCTCTGCAAATGGATTTTTTAAGAAGGAAAAACACATATCCCTATTAGACAGTAAGGAAGGACATAAGGATTGATATAGGTGCAAGGTCATAGCAAATTAAGATTTAAAGTTGATCTATTAAAGTAGCTTATCATTTTTGGTAAAATAAAAGTTGATTAAAAAAAGAAAGACTTTAGCTAACTGCCTCATTTTCAGAGAATCTACACAGAAATTTTTATACTGAGTTAACTAAAAACATACTGGAGATATCATAATGGTTTTAATGGACATAATCAACCCACCATGAAAAATATAGTTTACAAATTTGAACAAGCATATAGATTTTCTACAGCATGCATTTTTTAAAATGCAAGTCTCTCTAACACATACATTTATTCTGAAGGTTATAAGTCAACCTCCGCAAAATAAATAAGATTTCTAGTTAGTGAGTATAGTCTCAAGCTCTCATTACATTTTCAACTTAAGTCTGAATTAAAGAAAATGGGGATTACACTAAAAATACCAGAGATCCTTGAAATGACTGACTTCAGGGTTTGGGCAGGGAAAGTACAAAGTGAACCTGAAATATCTTGAACCAGATAGTATGGAAGTGCAGAAAAGTGATAGAATCATGTCAAAAAGGATGCAGGAGCTAGACCAAAGAAGCTGCTCCAGGACAAATCTGGTATAATTAGAGCATTAAAATTAATAATGATGGTAATTGTGCTATAGACAATGCTTGTACCTCCCCCCCCCAAATTCATATATTAAATCCTAATGTCCAATTTTAATAATATTGAAGGTGAGGTCTTTGAAAGGTTATTAGGTCATGAGGATGGAGCCCTCATAAATGAGATTAGTACTCACATCAAATGAACTTCAGAGAACTTACAGGCACCTCTCATCACCTGGGATTATAGTGAACAGACATCTATGAACCAGGAAGCAGGCTTTCACTAAATCTTGAATCTGCTTGTGCCTTCATCTTGGACTTCTCAGCCTCCAGAACTGTGAAAATTAAATTTATTTTTACAAGCCTCCCAATCTATGGTATTTTGTTGTAGCAGCCTAAATTGACTAAGACAAATAAATTATAATCCACCGAATTTTTTACATCTATGGGTCCATGCTAACACTAAATAAATAGAGAGAAGTGTATGTATTACAGATTGAATTGTATCTCCCAAAATTCAAGCACTAAAGTCCTAATATGGTACTTTGTCACAGCATCCTTAGCAAACTAATTCAGAAGGAAAAACTCTTACCTATAATAAATGCAGAATAAATTATAGAATTTGAAAATCATTATTTCAAAGTAATTATAATAATAATAAATGGCTTAAGCAAAAATCGTCAGTGGATGCTAACATGCATTGAGTAAAAGTGATTACGTACAAAAATACTTATACAATTTTGTGGGAATATCCCCACATATAACTTAATAATTAACTAAGAAACAGAAACTTTACAATGTATAAATCTTGTGAACACCACCTTAACCAAGTGATCAAAGACAGCATCACCAGTAAATGGGACAAACTTGTGAAAGATAAAACTTATACACACAACATAACCTAAATCTAAAAATGAAGAAACATCACAGACACCCAAATTGAGATACTTTTTACAAGATAACTGGCCTGCTCTTTAAAAAAAAAATCAATATCATGAAAGACAAAAGAGACTGTTCCAAATTAAAGAAAATAAAATGACATGAAAACTAAATATAATGCAACATATGATGCTAGATTGATTCCAAAATCAGAAAAATAAGGGTCTACAAGGAATATTATTAGGACAGTTGTTTGTCAAAATTTTCAAAATGCAAATTTCCAGGCCCAGTTTCTATCATTGTATCAGAAATTGTGTGGATAGGATCAGTTAGCAATCTGTGTTTTAACAAGTTCTCCAGTTGACTCTGAGGCATATCTAAGTTTGAGAACTACTGTGATAGATTGTAGTACTATGCCAATATTACATTTCTTAGATTTTATCATTGTACTATGATTACATAAATGAACACCCATGTTCTTAAGAGATAAATGTTGAAGTCTTTAGAGGTAAAGGGCTGCATTAGTAATCTATTACTGAATAAGCAAATTATGCTATTTATTATCTCACAGTTTCTGTGAGTCAGGAACCTGGACAAAGCTTACCCTGGTACATGTAGCTCAAGTTTTCGCAGCAGGTTGCAGTCAAACTGTTTTCAGGACTATGGTCTCACCTGAAGGCTCAGTTGTGTGTGACAGGAGGTTTTTCCAATCTCATTCATGTGGCAGCTGGTAGGGCTTGGTTTCTTGCCAGCATAGGCTCCATAGACAGCATGTATCTCTTTATGACATGAAAGCTAATGACCTAAGAGAAAGCAAGAGCATCAGTGCCCTAGAAGCTATATTCTGTTTGTAACCTCATCTCAAAAGTGATATCTGATCACTTCTGTTGTATTCTCTTCACTTCAATTGAGCTAGCGAGTCTGGTCTACACTCAGTGGGAGGAGATTACACAAGGGTATGAATACCAGGAGGTGGAATTATTGAGGACTGTTTTAGAAACTACCTAAACAAAGGACATCATGTCCACACTGATTATGAAATGGGTTAGCAAGAATAAGAATAACAATGGTAATATGTCTATGTGAGTATTGTGAAAAATATAAGTTCATTGTAGCATTCTGTAATAGCACTATACTGCAACTCTTCTGTAAGTTTGAAAATTTTCCCAAGTAAAATGTTAAAAAAGAGAAAACAGGGCATAAAAACAAAAGTATACATTCGTAATACAGTTTAGATTCTGACTGAAAATTCCATCTCTAGGTAATTATTTTAATACACATTTTTTTCATAAAGAGCAATACTTATTTTTAAAATAAAATTTTGAAGTGTTTGTTTTTTTTTTTTTAGTCAGTGTCTCACTGTTACCCAGGTTGCCATGCAGCGGCATGATCACAGCTCACCATAGACTCAAACTCCTGGGCTCAAATTATTCTTTCTCACTAGCCTCCTGTGTAACTGGGACCATAGGCATGTGCCACCACACCCCAATATATTTTTTAATAGTTTGTAGAGATGAAACCTCACTATGTTTCCTAGGTTGGTCTCAAACTTCTGAGTTCAAGCAATTCTCCCACCTTAACTTCTCAAAGTGCTGAAATTACAGGTGTGTGCCACCCTGTCTGCCCAAAATTTTACAAATTTCATAATCAGTTAGGAATTTTCATTGTTTTCTTGACTTTCTTCAGTACCTGGACAACATTATTATGTTTGTAAAAACAATAGACTTTTAAAATTATAGCCTTCACAGA
This sequence comes from Carlito syrichta, assembly GCF_000164805.1. Lineage (NCBI taxonomy): Eukaryota > Metazoa > Chordata > Mammalia > Primates > Tarsiidae > Carlito > Carlito syrichta. The sequence continues at coordinate 28,779 of NW_007248590.1, forward strand.
ACTGTAATATGATAAAGATCATTTTTTTCCAACTGGAAGAGGAGGTGAGGAAAAAGAAAGAGAAGAAAAGAGAAAGAATGAACAAAAGCTTTAGTTTTCTAAAAAAATAAATAAATAAAATTTTGCATAGCATAATTTGTTGTTTCTTAAAATACCTCAGCAATAGTAGTTCTCAATATTTTTAATCGTATATGGTGATTATGCAAATGTATGTATAATAAGCAAGTGTGCTAGACTCAATTATATCCTCCAAATTCAACCCATTTGAGGGTTTCCATACTCAGAAATACCCTTCAGACTTAAACAATAAAAGAAAATTACATAATCCAAAGGCAAGAAAAAACAAACCTTCCTGATCAAAAGTTTCTGCTTGAGATCAATGTAGACATAATTTTTTTAATTAACCATTTATTGTACATATATTTGTATTTGCATTTTTTTCTCTTGTAGACAATTGGTTCCACAAGTAAATTGAGACTGACATCAATAGTCAAATAAAATTATCCACAACTCCCTACCCAATATTCCACAGTTATGCTAGGTTTCCTGAATTCAGTATTTCCTTGCAGGAATTCAGTATTGCTTGTCTGGCATATGGTTACCAAAGTTTATCTTTTAATATGGCAGCATCTATGTAATTGCTAGTCACCAATCCATGTCCCATGCTCTGACTCACTAATTAAATAATATTTCACAGACCACCAGGCTATAAAATTACCAAAAAGTAATAAAGCAACATTTTTCCAACTCAGCCCTTTATCATAGAATTCAGGTAACTCAGATCTCATCTAAACCCTCTCTCCCAGCTAAAAGCAGAGAGGAAAATCCCTATGGGAAGTCATACATTACTCTTTCTCCTCTATTCCATGCTGATCTTGGCTTCTGATACCTTGTGTGGGAATGCAACCTTTCCCAATGTTGTCAATGCCCAGAAAGTCCAAGCTGGCTGAGGATGCCAGCTTGGTGCTCAAACAGCTGCCCAGAACTGCTGTAACATATGCCTCCCCTGACCATGGTATATCTCAAAGAAACATTTTATGAACTCTGAAATTATTTGCAAAAATAATAATAATGATGATGTGTGTATGGGTATTTGTAAAACAATATAAGGAATGCATTACAGTCTTCTGTAATAGTACCATATAAGACATTACTGCAATTCCTCTGTAAGTTGGTTTCAAATGAAAGCTATTATGACTAACACAGACTTACTCTCTCTCTGTGGCACAGTTACCTCTTAACACTTGTGCAAAGATAACTGAGCCAGAAATCTGAAGATCATGTCTGTGTGCAACCATGTGCGTACCCAACACACTTTTACCAAGGCTAGGATTTGCAGGGCATTCATACCATAAAGGAGAGAGTGACACAGAGAGAACTCCAGAGATCCACAAAGGGTCAGCTCAGATATTTGAGTAATTATCTATACATACCTATAATAAAACTCTATGAGGCTGATAAGAACCACCAGAGAATTCCCAGAGCTTACATGGGGCTGGGAGTAGTTCACATTTCCATCAACTGGAGTGCAGAGATGTCATACTACATAGACCACTGGGTAAGTTCTCACAAGCATATCACCTTGGTATTGAAATTAAATTAGCCCTTAAAGGCTATTCTGGACCTTACCTATCATATCCCAAAAATTAAGCCTTGGAAGAATCAGACTAATTTCAAGTACATTAACTGTGTCTCAGGACAAAGCCCAACGTCTTTTAAGAGATTCAAACACAATTCAACACCTCCCAAAGTAAAATTCATAATGTCTACCATTTAATTAAAAAATGCCAAGCATTCAAAGAAGTAGGAACATATAACTCATAACCAAGAAAAGAAATCAATCAAGGGAAACAGATACAGAAATAACACAGATTTTGGAATTAGCAAGCAAGGACACTAAAACACCTATCATAAGTATACTCCATATGTTCAGAAAATCATGGGAATGATGAGGGGAAAAAATGAAAGATGTAAAAAGAGACCCAAATGTAACTCTTAAAGCTGAAAAATATGATGTCTGTGTAAAAACTATTCTGTTTGAGATAGTGGGAAAATTTTTGTTTTAACATTCTAAATGAGATTAACAGTAGATTAAATAATAAAAAAAGAAATGTGAATTTGACTACACACAAATAGAAACTATCCAAAAGAAAATACAAAAAGAAAAGGGACTGAAAAAAAGAACATTAGTGACCTATGGGGAGCATATCAAATGGTCTAACATACCTCTAACTGTAGTCCCAGAGACAAGAAAAAAAATATTTAAAGAAATAATAGCTATACATTTTCCAAACTATAAACCCACAGATCCAAGAATAAAGGTCAAAGAACTGCAAGCAGGATAAACATAAAGAAAACCACACCATTGACATCAAATTTCTAAAATTCAATAATAAAGAGAATACTTAAAAGTAGCCAGGGGGAGGGGCAAGATAACCACCTAGAAACAGCTGACTGTCACCTCTCATACAGCACAAACCAAGGAAGACAGTCCCAGCAGTCAGAGAAGGTTGAGATAGAGGATGCACTCCAACCCAGACTAACAGTAAGACCCACAGAGAGCAGGAAGAAGAGATGACAGGCAGCCTGTTTTGGAGCCATGAAGCCTCTCCCTATGCAGGGGATACGGTTTTTAGGGGGATGGGAGAGGAGGTTATATTTAAAACAACTCATCATGTAAACCTCGCAAACAGAGCACAGAGTTGCAAGGGTCCAAAAAGCTAACACTCTGCTCTAACAGCCTCCTGTTACTAATTGCTTTACTGCCAATATCTGCTTTCCCAAGACCCAGACTGCATCCCAAAGCTATGTGACTGATAACATCCTGGTACTGACTGTCAGTGTTTGCTTTCCTAAGGCTGCATTTCAGAGACAAGTGATTAATAACATCTTAACAATGACTGGTTTAGTGCAGACATCCGTACTTCAAGGCTGTGAGACCAGCAGCCTCCAACAGTGCCAACATCTACATCTCAGGGTCAGGCAACCAACAACTCAGACTCCCTAAACTGTTTCTCAGAGCCTGATAAGCCTCAACTAGGGTTTTTTAAGGGGCCTGCAAGAGAACAAAGCTGCTAGTTCTTCTGTGGGGCCAGCCTTTCTTTCCATTCCCTCTAATAAATTTTCTTTAATCGCTCGGCTCGTCCTTTCTCCACTCCACACTTGCCTTACAGCAGGTAGTGTGGGAAAGAGAGAGAAGCCTTTGGACATGGGGAAATGGTGAGTGCAGGAAATTAGAAATTCGACACTCCAGCCACAGACTGGCAGGGTCTCCCGAGCCTCATGGTACAGCATTCCACACGGGAAATGGCCTGAATGTGGCACAACTGGGGGCTGCCAGAGCCACATGGAACTGAAAACCCCGGCTGCCATTCTTTATCCCAAGGGCAGATTCCACCACTGCCTGGCATTTCCTCTTTGGGACAAGCTGCAGCAAGAGACCCTGTGGCTGAACAAACTTTTGAGTTCTGAGCATGGCCATCCTCTAGCAAGGGAAGGGGAACCAGGAGGAGCCCTGTCATCCGGGTAGCCCCTATCTCCTTGTGTGAACTCTTCCCTGCAGCAGACAGCTCTGCCATTTCTATAGTGCTGCCACAGAGCCCAGGAAATTCATCCCCCTTCCCAATTCACACTGGATGTGCACAGTCCAGCGGAACCCGGCTCACAGAAAGACTTTGCTGCTGAAATAAGGAACTTTGGGTTCTGAGCACAGCTATTCTCAGACAGGGGAAGGGGAGCTGGGGTGGTGGGGGAGGGGGAACCTGTCATCCCAAGCAAGAGAACCCATACAGCATGATATGTCCCCAATGATGACAAGCATAGAATTTAGACTATGGATGGCAATGAAACTCAACAAAATTCACAAGGTGAACACAAAGATCATCCAGGCCAGGAAAACAGTGCAGGAAATGAAAGCTGAGCTGGCCATTATAAGTGAGGTCAAATATGAACTTCTGGAAATAGAAAAGTATTTCTAGAAATTTCAAAACACAACAGCAAGCCTCCCTGAAAGTAGATTTTTTAAAATCAGAGTCTCTGTCACCGAGGCTGGAGTGTAGTGGCATGGTCACAACTACTGCAAACTCAAACTACTGACCTCAAGTGATACTTCTGCCTCAGCCTTTCGAGTAGCTAGAACCACAGGCATGCACCACCATGCTCCACTAATTTTTCTTTATGTATTGTAGAGACAGAGTCTTGCCATGTTCCCCAGGCTGGTCTAGAACACCTGAGCTCAAGCAGTTCTCTCACCTCTGCCTTCTAAAGTGCTGGGATTACAGGCATGAGCCACTGCACGTGGCGAGTAGATAATATTTTAAATAGAGTTCAAGGAAAAAATTTTTGAGGAGATTGCTTTTGAGCAACTACCTTAAAAAGTGATGAAATGATTCATGAGAATATCTGGGAAAAGATCTTTCTAAGCAGAGGAAACACCAGCAGAAAGACTCCGAAACAGTAACATGATTGACATGTCAACGAATAGCAAAGAGGTGGCTTCTAGAGATAGAGGTTTTAAAAATACAAACTAGAGGTTAAGAGACAAGTAGGGTAGATGGGACTGCTTGAAGAATAGAGGATAAGGAATGGAGAGAAGTTGTCATCTAAAGAAACAATGGCTGACAATTTTCTAGAAATCATGAAATATATCACTCATTCCACTGAAGAAACATGAATCCCAAGTAAGAGAAAGAAAATCCACCACAAATAAGTTGTAATGAAACTTGGAATATAACAAGGGTACCACCATTATCAACATTTGTATACCTAACTCTGAATTGTACCCCACATCTTTATTTTTTTAAAAAGCCCTGTAGTATCAGAGATCAAAAAAAATTGCAAATAACTCTTCAGGGCAGAGCCGTTTTACTCCTCATTTCTCATGTTTTCTGGACTCTTTCCCAAGTACTTACTCCTCACCCCAAGAGGAGAGGAAGAGCCTACTCTAATTACAGATAAAGCGGGCATGTTTGTCTCAGCCCCTGGCTCTTGTATCCCTTTCTGTCTTTCAAAACACTGAGAGCACATATCCTTCCTTGTAGAGAAAGAGACCCCCATCTACAGGCAGTCCTGGGCCTGGGGTGCTCCCACTGGTCTGGGGACCCTGTGCTTTACAAATGCAGCTCAGCTCATTCAGGACATCAAGCACAGACTGCAGCAGCAGAATAGCAAGCTTTGGTTTCCCACCTTCAGTACTCATTATCATAAAGTAGTAAGAACGCTCGTATACTTCTGTCCAGAAGAAAATTGTTCAAAAGTTGACTAAACAATTGTAAGGCTAGTTTTAAAAAAAAAAGTTTCAGGGAGGAAATGTTTGAACTAAAATAGCATAACAAATTTAAAATGTCACTTAGAATTCTTTCTAAAGTGTTTCTTGAGTCCTTTAACTATGTTCCCACGATCGCTTTTGAAGTGCTTAGGAAATGCTGTTTTTGTTTTTTTTAAAATCAGATGAAATTCACTTGACATAAAATTGCCCATTTTAAAGTGAAGAAACTGGGGTCACTTGATACATTCACAATCTACTTAGTTCGAAAACATTCTCATTACTCCAAAACAAAACCCTCTACCCATTAAGCAGTGGCCTCCCTGCCCCCAGCTCCTGTTAGCCACAGATCTGCCTTCTACCTCTAAAGACACTTTTCTTCATACTTTATTTTCTTCCTGTCACATATAAGTAGAATCAGATAATCTACAAGCTTTGTGTTACAACACAACATTTAGCCTGATATTTTCAAAGTTCATCCACGTTTCAACAGGTATCAGTACTTCATTCCTTTTATGACTGAAAAATATTCCATTGTATGTATATACCACAATTTGGCTGTCTACTTATGAACATTTTTGCTGTTTTCACCTTTTAGCTATTGTAAATAGTGCTGCCACAAACATGCATGTACATGTATTTGTTGAATTTCTGTTTTTATTTCTTTGGGGTATATACATAAAAAGCAGAATTGCTGGATCATATGGTAATTATGGATCATATGGTACTTATAAATAAGTCATTTCTTTTTAATTTTATAATACTACATGTTTGTTGGTTTTTATTTTAAATTGTGGGGTATAAGTCAGAATTGAGTAAGTGGTTTAGGTACAGGTAAAGTTTGGGGCCTCCCACTAGACTTCACCTGGATTAGGACCAGGTACTCTTATTGATGTTATGTGCAGCCCCCTCCCTCGGCAGTATCCTGCTACTGCCAATACATTTTTTGTGGTATTATGATAGGCATTCAGGTTCCACTTATGAGTCAGAATATGTAGTACTCATATTTTTGTTTCTGTGATAGATCACGGAGTATGATAGACTCCAAATCCATCCAAGTTGCTCCAAAGTCCATAATTTTCTCCTTCTTTATGGCTCGATAATATTCCATCATGTATATATACCACATTTTTTTAAATCTAGCCCAGTTTCAATGGGCAGCATGGTTGATTCCATGTTTTTGCTATTGTGAATAGTGTAACATAATAAACATGCATCATTCTTTTTTGTAGAATGATTTGAGTTCCTCCGGGTGTTCCCAGAAGGGGGATTGCTGGATCATATGGAAGGTCAATTTCTTGTTCTTTTACAAATCACCATACTGTTTTCCATAGAGGATGAATTAGTTTGCACTCCTACTAACAATGTAGAAACGTTCCCTTTTCTCTACATCCTTGTCAACATCTGTTTTTAGTTGTTATTTTGTTGTTGTTTTAATGATGGCCATTCTTACTGGAGTGGGGTGGTATATCAGTGTGGTTTTGATTTGCATTCACTGATGATTAGTGAGGTTGAGCCCTTTTTCATGTGTCTGTTGACTGCTCCTATATCTTCTTTTGAGAAGTGTCTATTCATGTCTTTTGCCAATCTTTTTTTTTTTTTTTTTTTTGAGTTGGAGTCTCACTCTGTCGCCCAGACTGGAGTGCAGTGGCCGCTCCCGGCCACCGCAGCCTCGACCTGCTGGGCTCCAGCGATCCTTCCGCCTCAGCCTTCCAAGGAGCTGGAATTACAGGCATGCACTACCACGCCCAGCTGATTTTTTGATTTATTGTAGAGATGAGGTCTCGCTGCCCAGGCGGGTCTCGAACCCACGGGCTCAGGCAATCCACTCACCTCAGCCTCCCAAAGGTGCAGGATTATAGGCTGAGCCACCGAGCCCGGCTTCGCCAATCTTTTGATAGGGCTGTTTGATTTTTTCTCCCCCCCTCTTGGCACATATGAGTTCCTTGTAGATTTTGGATGTAGGCCTTTGTAAGAGGGTCACCCATTCTGTGGGCTGTCTCCCTGCTCTCTTGATGTTTTATTTTGCTTTGCAGAAGCTTATCAGGTTGATGAGGCCCAACTTGTCTATTGTATCTCTTATGGCATGGACCTCTGAGATTTTGATCAGGAATTGGTTGCCTATTCCAATTTCTGTAAGGGTGTTTTCCATGTTTGCTAAGACTTTTATAGTTTGAGATTTTACATTTAGGGCTTTGATCCATTTGGGGTTGATTTTTGTGTATGGTGATTGGCAGGGGTCCTATATCTATTCTCTGCATGTGGTCAGCCAGTTTTCCCAGTGCCATTTACTGAATAGGTTCTCCTGTCCCCAGTAATTGTTGGTGGAGGCTTTGTTGAAAATGAGTTAGTTGAGAAATTGAGGTTTTGCTTCCAGAATTCCCACTGCTTCATTGGGCTATGTGCCTGTTCTTGTACCAATACTGGGTTGTTCTGATTATTGTTGCCTTATAACAAAGTTTTGAGTCTGGAAGTGCGATACCTCCCATTTTGTTTCTTTTGCTCAAGATTGTTTCAGTTACTCGTAGTCATTTTTGTTTCCATATGAATTTTTGTATCGTTGTCTAAGAAAAATAATGACGGTAATTTAATGGGTATTGCATTGAATCTGTAGATTGCCTTTGGTAGGATAAACATCTTAACAATGTTGATTCTTCCAATCCATGAGCATGGAATTTATTTCCACTTGTTTATGCCTTCTTTGATTTCTTTGACCGTTGCTTTGTCATTTTTTATAGAGGTCTTTCAGTTATCTGGTTATAAACATGTTGTTATTTTTTGTGGTTATTGTGAATGGGATTGTACTTTCTATTTGGTTCTCTGCCTGTTTGTTGTTGGTCTATAAAATGCAACTGTTTTTTGCACATTGATTTTATACCCTGAGACTTTGCCAAAATCCTTTATCAATGCAAGGAGGTTTTTGACATATTCCTTTGGATTTTCCAGGTATAGGATTATATCATCTGCAAAGAGGGATAACTTAATTTCCTCTTTTCCTAATTGGATTCCCCTGATATCCTTCTTTTGTCTGATTGCTCCAGCTAGGACTTCCAATACTACACTAAACAGGAGGGGAGAGAGTGGGCAGCTTTGTTTTATTCCAGCTTTTGGAGGAAATCCTTCCATTTTCTGTCCATTTAGCAATATGTTGACTGTGTATTTATCATAGATGGCTTTTACTATTTTGAGGTATGTTTCTTCTATACCTAGATGTTCAAGGGTTTTTTTTTTTTAATCAAGAATGGATGATGGGTTTTTTCAAAAGTCTTTTCTGCATCTAATGACATAATTATGTGGTTCTTGTTATTACATCTGTTGAAAGGTGCAGGAAGTGACCAGAGAGGTGGCTCCCAAAATGGCGCTGACACACAGGACAACAAAGGCCCTCGGTCTGGCCTCTGCAAGCACAATTCCCCGCGCGCCAATTTCAAACTTCCCCGCACGGTCAATTTCAAACCTTCCCAGTCAATTTCAACCCTTCCCAGGCGCACCAATTTCAAACTTGCAAGCCTCCAATCAGTAGCCAGCCTTGTTATGCATCCAATAGGACCATAACATGGCATTGGCCCCACCCTACTCCCATGCAGCTCCTCCAATAGGAGCATAGCACGGCCCCTTCCAGCCCCGTCAGGCTGATAAATACAGCCCACTCCCTGCAACTCTCTCTCTCTGTCTCTTTCTCTCTCTCTTTCTCTCTCTCTTTCTCTCTCTCTGTTGCTCTCTCCCTCTCTGCAGCTCCCTCCCTGCCTCTCTCCCACTTCCTCTCTCTCTTACTCTCTCTTTCTCTCTTTCCTTTTTCCCATTACAGATCCCCTCTGTAACAACCCTTTTAATAAATCTCTTGGTCCTGGCCGGGTGTGGAGTCATTACTGGCGCCAAACTTCTTACATTGGTGCCGTGACTCGGATCGGGTGTTCTCCCACCCTGGTGTGGGTTTAACCCCACAGGCGGGACCCCGACCCGGCGCCGATGGCCGCTCCAGCCCTCCCGGACCTTCCCCACCGTTTTGAACGCCTGACCTGCATCCACCAGCGACCATTGGATAGGTGAGTTCTCCAGACACAGAAGCCTGCAACTTGCCCGGGATTACCGGGAGGAACTGACCGTTGATCGTCCAGCAGCCCCTCCGGCCCCAGGGCAAGGGGGAACGCACCCCGCCTCGACCCTGAAGTCTTCCTTTTCTCCCTTTCTCTCGTCAAACCACAGCTAAAGTTTCTTTCCTCCTCCTCATCTCTCACACACCTTCC
>NW_007248590.1:38627-39272 GCF_000164805.1 Carlito syrichta
TCGACTGGCAGGGATCTTGATCCCGCTCCCACCTGCCGCCCGGTCAAGTGCTCTCTGTCTGTTTTCGAAAATTCCTAGTGCTAGGTGCCTTGACCCCCTCGGTTCTCCAGGAGGACCCTGGTTGTGCCAAACCCCTGTGACGACAGGCTTTGCCACAACCACATTTTTGGACAGCCGACTCTTCGGGGGACGCCCTGTTTAGTCTACCTGTCCGATCATGGGAGGCTCGTCATCCCTGCCAGCTGATTCCCCTTTTAAATGCCTTTTAAATAATCTCACCACACTTTCTCTTTCTCCTGATATAAAATCCAAACGCCTGATTCATTTTTGCACACAAGATTGGCCAACATACCCCTTAGACAACCAAAATCAGTGGCCCCCCCCAGGGGTCTCTCAATCCTGATATTATTCGGGACTTATATAATGTTTTGAGCATTCAAAACGGTGGGTAGAGATCCCCTATGTTCAGTCCTTTTCTCTCCTCCGTGAACATCCCCGCCTCTGCCTCACTTGCAATCCCTCTAATCTCTACCCTCCACTCATGCTAGCATCTGTCACCTCTTCTACAACTTCTTCTTCTCCCCCGTTCTACGCACACTTCAGCCTCCTCTCCAAAACTCCCCTCCCCCCACTGCAGACACTGTA
>NW_007248591.1:0-329 GCF_000164805.1 Carlito syrichta
CCGGCCCGGCCGGGGGCCTTGGCAGCTGGGCCCGGCTCCCAGCCGGTCCTGTCCGGGCCCCCTGGAGGCAGCCCGTTTTCTCCGCTCTGCGCTGGGAACGAAGGGATGGGCGTGCGGCCCCTCGTGCCACAGGAGAGAAAAGCCCTGTGGGCCGTTTTCAGACAGCCCTTCCTGAGGCGCCTTGTCCGCCCACCCTTCTTTCCCAGAGGCGTCAGCTCGCAGCAGGGGACAGCTCAGTCGCCGAAGTCGGGCCGTGCTTCGTGCTCTCCCCTCCGCCGCCCACCACCATGCGCGAGCACCTCCTGCGTGCCGGCCACTCCTTTATCTCT
>NW_007248591.1:349-1532 GCF_000164805.1 Carlito syrichta
GCCTCTCTGCCCCTGTGCAGCCCTGTTCTATCCGGGAGCCGCGGGAGCCTTTAGGGCAGGATTTCCGCACCAGGCCTCGGTTTCCCTACCTGCGAAGTGGGAGTTAATCCTGCCTCCCAGGCCTTGGGGCTCCTATGCCAAGCAGGTGGGACGGAGCCGCCTCGGGACCGTCAACTGTTCACGGGTGCCCAAGGCTGCCGAGCGCCTCCTGTGCGCTGGGACCGCACACAGAGCTCACCTCCTTCCCACCCCCGTCTTTCCGAGGAAGCCACCGAGGCCTGGCCTTGTCCACGGCCCAGACCGAGTGCGTGTGTGCAGGGCCCAGGGCTCCGGTGCTGGGGATGCCGGGAGGAACAGGATCGGAAGAGGAACAGCCATGCTTATGACAGTTAAAGCTGCAGGAGAATGCTGGCCTCCTTACATGGAAAGAGACTTCCACGCCGTTGCGTCCTGACCGTGTGTTATGCACAGGGTAGGGCATGGCTTTGGATGTCAGGCAGGCCTGTGTTAAAATCTCGCTCCTGACTGCTCACTGTGCAGCCTTGGACAGGTTGCCAAACCTTTCTGAACTCCCCTTTCTCCCTTTGTAGAGGGAGAAATGATAAACGACCACCCTTGCAAGGCTGTGTGATTATGCTGGTAGAGAGAGGGCCCAGCACCGCGCTTGGCTTGTTGGAGAAACGATGGCGCTGTTATAAGGCAACCGTCTTGCAAGCTGAAGAGCCTTATGAGCGAATAGCGGACGCCGAGACTCAGTCGGCAAAAGACCCAGTGTGCAAATTCCCGTCCCGCCTGGTTGTCGGGACCACCTTGGCTCACTGTGGCCCTGCTGCTCTGATCTACCTCCTGTTCCGGAGGCAGGCCGGCGTCTTTCTGGCCTCGGGGCGTTTGTCCTGGCACCCGCCTCCTGCCTTCCTCCTGACCGACTCCCTCTCGTCCTCTGGGTCTCCAGACGGTCTTTGCTGGTGGGGGAACTTCTTGACTCGGGAGCTCAAATCCCAAATCCCAAAGGCCACGGGAAGAGTTTAGGTTCTGTGAGTCACCGCATCTTGGTGCGAATCAGTCAGGGCAGCTGGGACTTCGGGAGCCGGGAGGGGAGCTTGCTCCGGACTGAGCTCCGCTGCACTGAGGGTGGTTGTGACCCTCAGGTGTGCGTACAGCCCGCCTTGGGGCACAGAGAGTT
>NW_007248591.1:1552-5862 GCF_000164805.1 Carlito syrichta
CTGTCGGACGTCTCTCACGATCCAGATGCTCTTCCAGAAAGGGCTCTTCCTGGCCCTGCCCCCTTTTGCTGCCGGGCCCGGGACTCGGCTTTAGAGTGGGCTAGTAGGCGTTTCAGGGTTCGACCAGATGTACAAACCCACCGGCCTTCCTGCGCTTAGGACCTTTGCCAACACACCCTCCCCTGGGGCTGGCCCCGGGCAGGCAGCAGTGGCCCAGGTACAGGGGCTCAGCCTGGGGGTGGTCAGGCTGACCAGGTACGTCCCGGCAGTGGCTGGGTCTCCTAGGGGAGCAACAGGCAGGGCACTTCAGGAGCACAGGCCTGGCTTCCCCTCCAGGGGGCACCTCAGCTAGCTAGCCTCTCTTCTGCTGTGGAGCTCACACGTGGCTCCTGGTGGGAGATATCAGGCCACGGCTGTGTCTGATGGGTCCAGGGGCTATCTCATCCCCCTTGCGGTGACTGGTTCTGGAATGGGCGTGGAGTTAGTTCTGATGGTTGAGTGGAAAGTAGCGAGGTCTGCGGGTAAGTCAGTTCCTCTCTGGTGATGGGAACATAGAAAAGCTGGTTGCTGGCAGCCATCTTGGCACCATGAGGAGAGCAAGTGCAGGCCAGCACTGTTCATGGCGAGGCAGAGTGAATGACTACGAGGGACCTTGGTGACATTCAGGCCTGATGTCCACCCCCTCTCTGGGCTTCTGGTTCCATGGGCTGGTACATTTCCTGACTGTTACATACTGTAAGTCAAATCTCTTACTTGCAGCCGGCAGCACCCCCACTCACACCACCTTGACTGCTTATATCAATAAGGAAACCAGGAGGCTGCTCTGTCGCTCACAATGAGGACTTGAGACATAAAACCAAGAGAGATGTTCGTTTGCTTGCTTGCTGTTGCGGGAGTCCTCTTTCATTTCCTTCAAGTCGAGGCTGCCCAATTCTGGTTTATCCCTCCTTGGTCTTATGGTGGAGGCATTTTTGGCCACGTGAGAGATCCTGAGGTCTCGTGTGGGGAGGCCGGGGCTTCTGCTGGGGTCGGGCTCTGGGTCCGTGATCTTGGCAGGCCGCACGGTATCTCTGGGTTGTTGCTTAGATCCAGGGTCCCTGACTCCTGGGCCACGGACTGACATTGGTCCGTGGCCTGTTAGGAACCGGCCCGCACAGCGGGAGAGTGAGGCTTCGTCTGTATTTATAGCCGCTCCCCAACGCTGGCATTACTGCCTGAGCTCCATCCTCTGTCAGATCAGCGGTAGCATTAGATTCTCCTAGGAGCGAGGATTCTACTGTGAACTGTGTGTGCGAGGGACCTAGGCTGCACACTCCTTATGAGAACCTCGTGCCTGATGATCTGAGGTGGCACTGAGCCAGTGATGCTCTCTATTTCATTCTATATTGCAGTGTAGTATTAATAATAGAAATGAAGTGCCCAGTAAGTGTAATGTGCTTGAATCATCCTGAAACCATCCCTCCACCCCATCCCTGGAAAAACTGTCTCCATGAAATGGGTCCCTGATGCCAAAAAGGTTGGGGGCCGCTGGCTCAGACCACTTGAAACACAGGTTGTGGCCGGGCTCGGTGGCTCAGCCTGTAATCCCGTGCCTTTGGGAGGCCGAGGTGAGTGGATTGCCTGAGCCCACAGGTTCGAGACCCGCCTGGGCAACTTGGCCAGACCTCATTTCTACAATAAATCAAAAATCAGCCGGGCGTGGTAGCGTGCGCCTGTAGTTCCGGCTACTTGGAAGGCTGAGGCGGAAGGATCGCCGGAGCCCACCGGGTCGAGGCTGGGGTGGCCGGGAGTGGCCACTGCACTCCAGTCTGGGCAACAGAGTGAGACTCCAACTCAAAAAAAACAAAAGAAACACAGGATGTGCAGCTGCTGGATGTTTTATTCATGTCTCCTCCAAGTGCTCCCCACCCTGCTTCTTGGAAGGAGTGTTCTTGGTAAAGCCAAGACGTCAATGACTTTGTGTATCCGAGCGTGCCCAGCCCAGGCCTGGAGCACCAAGAGCATTTCATATATGCTGTCAGCAAACGGCGATGTCCTGTCTTCAGCAGCCAGGGTTAGACTGTCCCTTAGAACGATGATCAGCCTGGCCTGCCCAGCTTCCACCCCCAACCCACGGGGAGACTGAGGCTGAGATGGGGGAATTTTGCTGTGGCACTGACGGGTGGTCCACAGGGAGAGTGAGGAGAGCCAGCCTTGGGTTTATGGAAACCGAGATGTGACCTGCACAGACTCTGTTCCTTTTTCTTCTACTTGGGAATGCCACTTACATAAGCTTCCCTGAGGATTCGCAGGCGCGTGTGGGCTCCGCTTCAGGGGTGGGAGAACGGAAGGTGGCCAAGGCGGGGCCCGTTGGGTGTCCTCCGACACATCACACCGCCTCTCTGAGCCCCAGTTTTTACCTGCACGGCTCAGTGCCCTGGGCTGTCACGGGGTTCCCAGGAGCCAAGGCCCTGTGGACTCGGAAGTTCTAGGCACGGTAAAGGTTATCGTTGGTGTCAATTTCCCCAAACCGTTGGCAGGTCAGCCCCCGCACTCCCGCTGGAAGCAATACGCTCGTTTATTTTTAATCAGCCCTAACTGGAAGCTGGGTGCAGTCACGGAGCAGGGCTTTTCTCATTTTCTTCTTGGAGGATGGGTATCAGATTCCAATAACATTTTTCCACTTCATCTCCTGGTTGTGGTTACTTGCTACCACCTTTGATTTTTATCCTGAAAGCTTGAAGAGCTAAGGGATGTTTTTTGCAGGAAGCGCTTTAGGTCTTGAGAACTGGAAGCGCCACCGTGTGACACACAGGCCTCGTGGGGAGGACTGCGGGCAGCTGTGCCCCAAAGCAGGAAGGGCCGTGAACCTCTGCTCGCTGCAACGCGGGATGTTTCCTCCAGTCTTTTTAAAAAAATTCCTGTTTTGTTTTTTCCTAGATTTTTTTTTCCTGTAGTTCCAGCTACTTGGAAGGCTGAGGATTTTTTCTGAGACACAGTCTCGCTCTGTCACCCAGGCTGGAGTGCAGTGGCACAACCACAGCTCACTGCAGCCTGCAACTCCTGGGCTCAAGCCATCCTCCTGCCTCAGCCTCCCAAGTGGCTAGGAAAACAGGCCTGCACCGCCACGCCTGGCCAGCTTTTTAGTTTGTGCAGAGATGAGGTCTTGCTGTGTTGCCCAGGCTGGTCTCGAATTCCTGGTCTCAAGTGACCCTCCCGCCTCGGCCTCCCCCAGCGCTGGAGTTGCAGGGATCATGAGCCACTGCACCAGGCCCCTTGTCTGTTTTTAAATAAAAGACAGTTTTTCTGCGTAAGCCATTTTGCAGAAACTGTTTTTCTAGTTTAGCGTGAGATTATGATCATGTTTCCGGGCTTTGCCACTGGCTGGCTTCACGGGTGTGGAGCCCGTGTTCATCCAGGGCCCCACAGGCAGAAAGGCCCGTGCTTGGGCCCGTGCTCTGACACGGCCGTCTTGAAGTGCTTAAGAATTTCATCTCAAAGCCCGTGTTTTGGAAGTGAAGTCTGGTGGGACGGCGCAGCCTGGGGGGAGCAGAGGCACACGTGAGCAGGCAGGTCCTGGTTCCCCCCGGGGGCTCCCGCCTTGTGTTCAGGGGAGCGTCTGCGCCCCGGGCGCGGTGTGTGTGGCCACACGAGCAGGGCCACGCGTTCCATCAGCCTCCCGGCACTGGCCCTCGGAGGCAGTGACCTTTAGGAAGCGCGAACGATGCGGAACCCCGTCCGCCCTTCTTGTGCCTGTTGCGTCACGGGGTGGCCGTCGCTGAGGCCCACGGGGTGTCACAGAAAGGAAGGGCAAGACCGGGCGCCCGCAGTTCCTTTTCCTCCCGGTCTTCTGTTACTGCTCTTGGAGCCACGGGTAGAGCGCGGCAGAACGCGCGCACGTCCGGAGGTGAAATAAAGGCGGTCGAGCCTGCTTCCTCAAGCTTGCAGGGCCCTGGCGGGAGCAGAACGCATGCGCGAGGCGTGAAGTGTGCACCTCAGCGGGCCTGCGCCCCGGCGGGTGCTCCTGGGCCTCACTCCGCTTTGGACGGCAGCCCAGGGATGGGGCCGAAGCGCCGCTGAGCCGGGCGTTGCAACACGGCGGTGTGGCCGGGGAGCAGGGCGGCAGCGGCGCGGCGGGACGCGGGAGGCCTGGAGAAGCTTCCGGTCCTAGCGCCTTTCGGACCTTTTCCTTCCCTTCGCGAGCGAGGGGCCCGGCCTTTTCCCGTCAGGCCCGGCCCGCACGGCACCGGCCGCGCGGCTGGAGCTCGAGTCGGAGGGGCCCCGGCCCCCGCCCCGCCTCCCGCCCCCTTGGCTTTCGCGATTGGCGGACG
>NW_007248591.1:5882-18073 GCF_000164805.1 Carlito syrichta
GTGGCCGGGAGCGGCCACTGCCCTCCAGTCCGGGCGACAGAGTGAGACTCCAACTCAAAAGAAAAAGAAAAAAGGCGGAGGGGGATGGAGGTCACGCAGGGACAGCGACTGTCCCCCGCCCCATCCCCCTGCTTGCAAAGGGACCGCACAGGGCGGCCGAAGCTCTGAGGCAGGGTCAGGCGGGAGAAGCGTGGCCTCGGCCCGGGTCACGGCCAGCCCCACCCCCACCTGTGCCCCCACCCACCCTCCAGGGAGAAGCAAGACAGCCAAACCTCCTGGACAGGGGAAGCTCCTGCCACATTTCACGCACCTTAAAAAATTATCCCAACAGCGCTAACATGACACGTTTAAAGCTGCAAAGTCATTTTATGATGCAATAAAACATGCAGCTATGCACTGCCGGGTAAATGACACCCCGCCTCCGTGTCCCCGGCACATTTGTTTAAGCCTGAAAAAAAAATCACTCCAACTCTGCGGAAAGTGAAATTGATGTTAGGCAAGCCAGGCTCCTAAATCATCCGACTGCAGGTTCTCTGAGTACAGATCATCGGGGCGGGCGCTTTCGTTTCAGAGACGGGGAAACTGAGGCTCTGAGAGAGGCTGACCTCTCCCGAGCAACACAGAATGCTGCCATGACGACCACGGCGGACGCGTGGACAGCACCTCACTCCTGTCCAGGCACTGGCCTGCGCTCGGGAAGGGTCCACGCCCACCAGCGGAGCCTCCTTGAAAGGAAAGAGGAGGGTCTCGAGGCAGAGTCTCCTACGGCTGCAGCTGGCCACGTCCAGCCTCCATGCAAAGAAGACAGGGGCGCTGAGCCATGCTGGCTGGAGCCCAGGGCCGGGCAGAGGGTCCGGAACGCCAGGCCAGGGTGTTTGCTTTTCTATTATTATTATTATTTTTCTTTTTTTTGAGTTGGCGTCTCACTCGGTCGCCCAGACTGGAGGGCCGCGGCCGCTCCCGGCCACCGCAGCCTCGACCCGCTGGGCTCCGGCGATCCTTCCGCCTCCGCCTTCCGAGGAGCCGGAACGACAGGCGCGCGCTCCCCCGCCCGGCTGAGTTTTTGATTTATGGTAGAGATGAGGTCTCGCCAAGTTGCCCGGGCGGGTCTCGAACCCGCGGGCTCAGGCCTTCCACTCACCTCAGCCTCCCAAAGCGCGGGAGGACGGCTGAGCCACCGAGCACGGCTTCTATTTTGCGTTTATAGAGAACACTGAGGGGCTGCACACCATGTGCGTGTGTGAAGACTCCCCGCTTCCATTCTTCCTCCTAAATTTGGGATAATGCTCTCGAGCAGAGTACAATACGTGGGATCTCATCTCAAAAAGAGTGTGGACATGTTTTATGTCGTTGGCACATACCGCCAAAGTATTTACCGGAAAGTTTCTCTGTTCTACCACAGGCTGATCAACCTTAGGTAGTCCACTTTGTTGGACCTTTGCAGATACCGTAGCTGAAAAATATGTGTTTTAAACCATGTCTGAACACCCATGAGGCTGAGCATCTCTTTGCTTCTGTTCAAGACGTTTCCTGGTCCCTTATGTGCCAGGGGACATTAGATGCCGGACGTACAGTTGAAGAACAAGGTCGTGACCGTCCCTTATTCATCCAGCAGAGATTCGGGCGCCTCCTTTGGGTGCTGGCTCAGAAGAAGCCCCTGTCCCTGGAGCGGGGCGTGAGGGTGGGAGGAGACAGGAGAGAGAGAGAGCCCGGGCCGAGTCCCGGGAAGACCACAAGCAAGCCAGGAGCAGTGAAGAGGGGGTGGTCACCGAGGCAGGAGGAAGAACTGGAGGACTGCGGAGTCCCAGACCCCAGAGCATCCAGGAAGGAGGGGAGAGAGGGAGGGCGGACGGAGACGGGGGAGGACGGGGCAGCCGCCTCCAATACCGCCGAGGGTCAGATGCCGCTGAGTCCGGAAAGCACCCTGCCCTCTCCCGGAAACCTGTTTCGGGTGCTCACGCCCATGTGCATCCGTCCCCTTGGGCACTGCTTTGCTGATGTCCTTGCTCCTGAGCCCAGATCTCCCTCACGCTTTGCTTCCTTGTCTGCTCCTCCCAGCTCACTCCCTTTTCTCGAGCTCCTGATTTCTTTCTGTGGACACCAGCCGGGCTGTGGACCCTCCTTTCCCAGGGTCTTGGGTGCCACTGAGGGAGGGCGCCTCAGGATAGAGTCCGGAGTGGCTCGAGGTGTCTGCAAGTCCCACAGTGTCTCGGGGAATCCCGTCAGTTAAACCGGGGCCTGCAAAGATGGACACCTGGCCCGTCAGCCCTCGGGCAGAATGACCCGTGTGGACTTTAGGATTAAATAATTATAAAACAAGTGGGCAGGGCGTCCCAACTACGTGGGAGGCTGAGGTGGGAGGATTGCTTGAGGCCAGCAGCCCCAGACCAGCCTGGATGATATAGAGATACCCTTTTTCTAAATAAACACAGCTCATAATTACAAGACAAACATGATAGTCATGTTCTGTGATCCACTATTTAGTGAGTACTATGTCAGACCTGGGGCTACAGCATCTTACTGGAGACTCATACAACCTGTTGTGCATATCATAGTCCTGTTTTACAGAGGAGGAAACTGAGGCTTGGGTCCTTGCTTAACGTCTCGTGTTTTGTAAGGGACAGAGCTGGGTTTAGCATGCAGGCCATCACCCTGCAGAATACACATCCCTGACCACCACATTGACTGTCTGGGACCCATAGGGCAGGGACAGGTGGCCCCTTCTGGTTTTCTTTCTTTCTTTTTTTACTAAACAACATCTTTTTATTTTTTTATTTAAAGATGTAGGGTACAGTTCAGGGCTAGGTATACAGACGTTCATTAGGCAGGTACCCTTGTGCACCCCCCACCCCCGTTCAGTTTTGATTACGCACCACGCTCAGGAGGGTTTCGGGATTTGAATCCAGACTGCCTGGTTTGGCGCTCTTGCCGCCAAGGTGGGTGGTGGTGGCAGACACAGGTGGGGTCTGCAGAGGATAGGTGGTTCGGGCATTGAGGGGTAAGAGGGATTCCCAGGCCAGGGAATAGTGGCGTTTTGGAACTTGGCATTCTAGCACATTCTGAGCAGGAGGAACAGCGTGTGCGAAGTGATGTACCACTCATTCCTTGGAGCCTCTGACTCCTCTGCCTGAGTCCAGGAGGCACGTAGCTGCACCCAGGAACAGGACACACCTGGGGGCCCTTGGGCTGCCAGGATGGGCACTGCCCTCCTTGCCCAGTGGGGGCCATTGTCCTCCAGAGCCCAGGCTGAATGTCCCATTGAGGCAGGACAAAGGCTGCTCACAGGCTGCCAGCTGGGAGGGTGGGCCGCCCCAAGCAGGGATGGCTCTCCAACCGCCGGCCTCCCGCAGCCCCTCCCCCAGCCCTCTCTGAGGACCCAGGATGTGGCTGCCAGGGGCTGGAACTTGGGCTTGGGCTCCCAGGCCTGGGCCCTGGGTTGGGCACAGCTGCTGTGCTCTTGGCAGCTTCTCCAGCCTCTGAAAACCCCCGTTTTTCCATCTGTAAAGCAGAGGGAGAGCGGCCAACCTCTCCCAGGCTTTGAGGCAGCATTAGTTGAAGTAGGTGCAGCGCTGTACCCCGACCTCCATAAAACGGAGCCATTTTATGACCTCTGTTAGCTTTTGCATTTTTTGCCCTACATGAGTTTCGACGGAAAATGTTGGCGAAACACGTGTAAAAGTAGAGATACGACATATGGGTTTGCTTCTAATCTGCTTTCTCACTTCAACTGCTGTCGAGACTTTGCCGTCCTTCCCTGCTTTTGGCCGAAGAACTTTTAGACAGGCCCAAGACTGCTGTCACTTCACCGCTCCATCAGCTGGCGGCTCTGAGTGTTAAGGGCATTTCTTACAGCCGAACACCATCGTGCTACCTAACAACAGGAGTATCGTTCCTTGGTACCGACATGCTGGTTTATTTTATGCATGTCCTCGCTGCTGTCTCAAAAACGCCCCTTGCGGTTGGCTGGCTGGACCCAGGATGTGGAGCCCTGCATTGTGTTCGGCTGCTGTGTCTCTTCGGTCTTTTCTGATCTAGACCCATCCTGGGTCCGCTTCTCAGACCCCTGACTTGCCGAGGACATTCGCTATCGTTGCATAAGGATCACGGTGGCAACCCACTGACCCGAATCCGTGCCAGGATCCCAGTTGCCTAATGGGTCCGGAAGGCCGGCAGGCGGTTGCCTGGGCCCCGGGGCCTTCTCTCTGTCCCCGCAGAGGAGAGGTGCCCGTGCCAGCCTCGCCACTTCCTGCTCAGTGATCTCGGGCACACTGTCCAGCCCGGCCAGGCCCAGGTGAGCCCAGGGGAGGTGTCACAGGAGTCAGTGCATGTCATGGGCTCCCTGGGCCTGGCGTGGTGCCCGGAGGTCCCTGTGTACCAGGAGGATGTGGTGGTGACAGGGGGACCCCTGCCTGCCCGACCTGCTGGAGAAACTCACCCCTAGACCAGTCAGCGCATGCGGTGGGGCCAGTGCTTTCTGCGGGAAGAAGGATGTCCTCTTGGGTGTTTTGGGTACTGAGGACGCGGAGACGGTCTGTTACTCAAATTAACACCAATTACAAGGACAGTCCCGAATCCCAGTGGTTGGCACCGTGGACATTGATCCTCCTGTACCTGCCCGTCATGGGTGGACCCAGTGGGCGGCAGTGCCCTCCACAGGGTGACGAGGGGGCCCGGGCCCTTCACGGGTGGACTCCCACGTCCTCTCCACGCTCTGGAAAGGGAGGCGTGGGGAAGCGCACGCCCTTCTTCGACACTGTGGCCCGGAAGTGACGCGGCACTTTTCTCCCCTTCCACTGGCCAGATCTGGTCACACGGCCCCGCCCAGGCGCAAAGGGAGATGGGAAATGTAGTCCTTGGCAGGGTGGCCGAGGGACTGCTCTAAGAATGGAAGAGAGAGCGTGGCTCTCAGTGGACGCCTAGCCACCTTTGCCACATGACCCCGTAAGACAGACCTTCACATTTTCTGTCGCAAAAATTCTACTAAGCATCGTGTTCTGGAGACATCTTCCTCAGTGTCCACACCTACACCGTGCGGGGGGACTCAGGGCGGAGAGTCACATGGTGGCTAGGCAGTCAGGCATGCCTTCCTGGGAGAGGCAGCGTCCCAGCTGAGTCCTGAAAGCCAAACGGATTCTGCCCGGGTGTGTTAGGTAGGAAAGGAATTCTGGGCATTGGCCACAGAGGGTTAAGGGCCAGTGTCTTGGGAGCGGGCATTCTTTGTAGGGTGGCCTGGGGGTCAGTGTGGCTTAGAGGATGTGTGTGGGGGGTGGGGTTGGAGGAGGAGCAAGGGGGGGATGGGACGGGTGGACAGGACCATTTGGGAAAGGCTTTGAAGGCTGTGATCACTTTGGACTTTGTCCTGCTGACATTGTGGAATCACGTAGAGGTGGGTTTTTTCTGCCCTTTTGAAACTATTTTGATTTCTATTGGCTTTTTGTCTTACTACAAAATATATGTCTACTCATTGTAAAAAGTTCAGAAAGCATAAAAAGAGAAAAGGAGGAAAAGAAAATCCTGCTACCGAAAATATTTTGATAAATTTTTAGTTGCATATGTGTACACATACTGGTTAGGTATATACATATCTACATTTACTCATTGACCGAACAAATGCTTTTCTGGAACATCTACTGTGTGCTTATCCTGTTTTGCCATCTTTTAAATTTTCCCTTAGCCATATACGTGAACAGCTTTCCCGGTGAGGAAGCGCAGAGCCCATGGTGTGAGCTTGCTAGGGCTGCTGGGACTGGGTGGCGGGAACAACAGAAACTGACTGCCGCACAGCACCAGAGGCAGGGAGTCCAAGGTCAAGGCGTCCTGGGGGATTTCTCCTGAGGCCTCTCCTTGGCTTTAGATGCCCATTCTTCCCGTGTCTTCACATGGTCTTTCCAGTGGGTGTCGCGACCCCAGGCATTTGGGGTCAGGGCCCACCCGTGTCACTGCATTTTGCCTTGAGCACCTCTCCGAAGGCCCTGTCTCCAAAGAGTCACATTAGGAGGCTCGGGGGGTTAGGGCTTCGATCAATGAATTTTGGGGGGGACCCAGGTCCGCCCATAGCACCCTCATTATTGCTGCTATCCGTCGCAGATATTTGAGTCAATTCCGTGTGGGTGGGTGTCGAGAAGTGGCCATCTGTCTGGTCAGGGTCATGGGCCCAGGACGGGAAGAGCATCTCTGTTGCAACAGCTTGGCGTGTGTATTTGGTTATTCCCCCAGGAAGTGAGATGGCTGCTTCTAGGAGTTTGTTCTTCTAAGCCATCTTCGTCTACTGTCAACTTTTTCTGACAACCAGACTTGGCACTAGAGCCTTCCTTTCCCCAGAGCGTTGCTATCAGCAACTCAGACTGAACATATTTAACATTGGCCAATATTATGGGGAAGACGTTGTGTTCTTTTGAGGCAATTCTTGGTGAGGCTGAGCTTCCTTCCTTGTGCTTACTGGCCACGGTAGTTATTCCCTTGTGAGCTTATTCGTGCACATGCTTTGCCTGTGTTTCTGCCGTCATTTGTCGCCTCTGTGGCAAATCCCGCCCTCGGTTTCCCGTTCATTTCTGGCAGCATTTGTGTCACGTGGTCAGATGTCACTCCTTGCCCTCTGTAAGCCGTGACTCTCGTCTTATTGAGCATAGGTCTCCCATTTCACAAGTACGAGAGGAACCCGTAAAAGATGGGGGTGGTGACGCTCTGTGGCCTTGGAGGCTAGGTCAGAAGGAAGTCCTGGGACACTTGGCTTTGGAAGCCGGCTGCCCCAGTGTGAGGACACCCAGCAGTTTGTGGAGAGGCACCTGCAGAGAGGAACCCAGGCCTCCGGCCGAGCTGCTCACCTGACACCTGGTGCCACTTCGCCAGCAGGAGAGTGACCGCATCACGGGTAGAGCCCGCAGTCCCCAGCCAAGCTGTCCGTGTGGAATAGAGAGGAGCCATGCCAAGACCGACCCAGATGGAAGACTCATGAGCAGATGAAATGGTGTCTGTTTGAAGCCATGATGTTTTGAGGTGCCTTGTTGCACAGCAATAGATAACCGGAATAGTCGTGGATTCCCAAAGTCGAGTTTTTAGCTCTGCTCAGCTTCCGCCTCTCCTGAGGGCGCGTGTCCACTCGATTCTGTGGGTCCCTCAGAGCCTTCCAGCGATTTCCCTCTTTGCTTATGTTAGTCTGGGTCAGTGTCTGTTGTTTGTACCTAACCCTGATGACAGACGCAGGAGCCAGCCCCAGCAGCGAGAGGTGACCCAGCTGAGATCACGAGATGGGACTGGAACCCAGGCTTTTCTGAATCACAGCCCCACGGTCCTGTCCCCCGGTGCTGTCCCACGGCAGACACTGTGTCTGCTTGGTCACGTCTCCTTTTTCTGCACCCGGCTCAACACCTGGTACCTTCCAAAGTCTGCTGCCGGTCGGCCGTGCACTTCTGTCAGTGCCTGCACAGACAGAAGAGCATGAAGTTGTGCTGCCTCGTTCCTGCCTGCTGTGGTCTGAGGGTTAGGGCGTTTCGGGGTGGGGCCTTTGGGTGGGGATGGGGTCGTGAGGGTGGAGCCTGCATGAGTGGGATTGGTGCCCTCACCAAGGAGGCCCCAGAAAGCTCCACCCCTTCTACCCTGGGAGGCCGCAGGAGAAGGGGGCGCTCTGTGAACCAGGAGGTGGGGCCTCAGCAGACACCGGGTCTGCTGTGCCTTGATCTTGGACTTGCAGTCTCCAGAACGGTGAGAAGTAAATTTCGGCTGTTCATAAGCCACCCAGTCTATGGTGTTTTGCCATAGCAGCCTGAAAAGACTGAGACACTCCCAGTGATAAACCCCCGTGATGTTTTACAAAACAGATCATTGAAAGAGGGACCCAGCCAACAAAGATGATGTCCAGCAAAGACATGAAAGTGACCGAGCTGGACATGACATCTGAATGGACTGGAACTGGAGTCGCGGAAGATGGCGGTGATCCCGGGAGGCCGAAGCTGCCGCCTCCCAGAGACTGTTCTTTGCAGCCGGAGGAGCTGAGTGCCGTTGAGCTGATGGAAAAGTGCAGGGCAGGGCTGTGCCCACAAGATGAGACGTCCCAGAGGCAGTGACGTGGGGAACACACGTCGCGTTTAAGGAACTCCTGAAGAGATTCCACGGTCCTGAAAGCACAAAGGATAGAACCTCGGAAGCTGACCCAAACTCAGAAAGATGATTCTCCAATGCATAGAAAAGATGCTTTTTCAGTATCGTAAGATGTCCAGCAGCAAAGCCAGCTCTGTTCAAACTGCTCTTGGTATGTCTTTGACAAAGAAATAAAATACTTGGATTCTCAGTGCTTGTAGTATTTTAATTATAGTGTAATAAATAAATAATGGTTTTACTATTAAAAAATCCCTATGCACTTATAACCACCAGTAAGACAATTTATAATGTCTTGACAATATTTTCATTTATTTTTTAATTTAATTTGTTTTTATTTATTATTATTTTTATTCTTACAGAGACAGGATCTCATTATGTTGGGCAGGCTGCTTTCGAACTCCTGGCAATCCTCTCATCTCAGCCTCCCAGTGGTGGAATTACAGGCTTGAGCTACCATGCCCGGCCTCTTGACAAAAATATTTAAAGGCTGCAGAACAATTGTGATGTCCTCATTGATTAT
Source organism: Carlito syrichta (assembly GCF_000164805.1). Lineage (NCBI taxonomy): Eukaryota > Metazoa > Chordata > Mammalia > Primates > Tarsiidae > Carlito > Carlito syrichta. The sequence continues at coordinate 14,500 of NW_007248591.1, forward strand.
TAATATGGCCTAAAACAGTTTCAGCTTCTGGACGCTTTTATGGTTCCATGCTACCTGCAAAGCGAGCCCCACCTGCGCTCATTCCAAATGGCAGTGTGGCCACCACATGGCCAGCCCACAGTGAGGCTTCAAACCCTGGTCCCCGGGGTTGCAGTCAATATCCCCCTCACTGAAGGCCGCAGCTCAAGAATATGAAGGAAACTCCTCAGGCCAGTAGTGGTCAGGCAGCCCTGGTTCACCCTCAGAGGGGTGTGGCACTCTCCTTTGCTGTGTTTGATGTGCAGACCTCTGGCCAGCCTGTCTGCTTCCAGGACGGTCCATCCTGGAATGAACTGGCGGCAGGAGTCTGGGTCTGAATGACAGTGGTTCCTCTGCCAGCTTGCAACGTGCAAGGTGATAAAAACAACCGTGAATATTTTATAGCCCTGAGGAGAAGCAAAGCTCTTTATTGAGGCTGTGAAAATGCAATCTATCATCGTAGCGTGTCCCCGATGGTCACTCTCTGGGAGCCAAGTTGCATGTACGTTAAGGTGCTCCTTGCAAGAAGATTTTCATTTTATTTCCCTGTTTATTGTCTCTCACTACAGAAGGGTTTGAAAATGCCGAAAGTGGAACGAGGAGGGGGAAAGAAAACATCCTTGGTTTCTCTGCGCCAGAAACATGGCTCACATTTTGCCGTGTTTCCTTCGAACTCTCCCCTGTGGCTTGCAATACAAATACGGTTTTGTGTCTTTTGAAATTTTAAACACCCTGTCAGCGTTTTCCCACGTGATCATGCACTCTGAGTAAACAACTTTTATTGGCTGTGTAATATTCCATTGCGTAGATGTCATTATTCATTTAACAACCATGTGTGGGTTCGGATTAGTGTCAATGGTCCGTGTATGGGGATTCAGGAAGGAGGGAGAGGTCCCCCTCCCTGGGATTTCCGGCACCAGGGAGACACAGCAGATGGCGGTAGCCCGGTGCGACGGGCGGGGACGCAGTGTGTCCCGCTGCAGCCGGGGAGCGGGTGGCCAGAGATGAAAACGCCGTGTTGGTGCAGCTGGTGGTGACCCTCAGCGGTGGGGCGTAGGGGAAGGGGCGTTCTGGGCAGGAGGGACGTGGTGGGCGAGGCACAGAGATGAGAAACAGCGTGGCATGTTCGGGGTTGCTGGAGCGATCACTTGCAGGCCTTGGAGACCCTGGCGGGCGTGCTGGCGATCTGTCCAGGCAGGGGAGGAAGAAGGAACCGCCGGCGGCCAGAGCTCTCTGGGAGTTTGGAAGGGGTGGTCGGGGGATAAGAGAGGGGCTGTGGGCGCTTCTAGTAGAGACGAGAACGCCCCCAGTGAGGTGCTCAGAGCAGGCAGCAGAAGGGGCGTGCAGATGAAGGTCATGGGGTGGAGAGGGTGTCCGGACAGGCTTGGGGCCACCCTGTGTCCTGGCGGAAGACTGGGCCTCGACATGTGGTCTTTGGTAAATGCAGGACCACAGGAGTGTGGCCAGAAGGCTGGGCAGTGTGGGTGGCGGTGGGAGGAGGCTGGAGAGCGCTTCTTCCACGCTGGACACTGACGCCACCCGCTTTTGGTGTTTCAGATGAAGAGGGATGAGTGTTCTTGTGAATGTCCGTTGCCCACGTCTTGGATGACTCTCATGTCTGGTCCTCTGGGACTGCAGTTTCTTGATGTAAAGGCAGGAGTGTCTTTAAGGACTTTCATAAAGGTTTATTTGCCTATTAACTCTTTTGTATGTTTTCTTATCTTTTTTAATCAGAGTAACTGGACTCCATTATTTATTTATTAACTTTTTTAGCGACAGGTTCTTGCTCTGTTACCCAGGATTGGAGTGCAGGGGCGCAATCATGGCTCACTGCAGCCTCGAACTCCGGGGCTCAGGGGATCCTTCTGCTTCAAGCTCTGGAGTAGCCTGGACTACAGGTGCAGGCCATCACTCCTGGCTAATTTTTCATTTTCTTGTTGAGATAGGATCTTGCTCTGTTGCCCAGGCTGGTGTCTCTTTGTTGCTCAGGGTGGTCTTAAGTTCCTGGCCTTGGGTTCCCTCCCACTGTGGGAGATTTTCTGTTCTCTCGACAAATCCTGCTTTAAAAAAACATTCCTGGCCTCAAGCAATTCTCCTACCTCAGCCTCCCGAAAGTGCTAGGATGCTGGGATAAGCCACCATGCCCAGCCTAAATATCTGAATATAATGTCATCTACTAAACTAAAATTCAAGTGTACCAAAACACTTTTGCTCAAGTGACTTGTATTTTTAGTTTTGAGCCAGAGTCTCACTGTCTCCCGGGCTGGAGTGCAGTGGCACACTCATGGCCACTGCAACCTCGACCTGCTGGGCTCAGGTGATCCTTCCGCCTCAGTCTTCCAAGTAGCTGGAACCACAGGCACACGCCACCATGCCTGGCTAATGTTTTTTGATATATTGTAGAGATGAGATCTCGCCACATTGCTCAGGCTGGTCTCAAACCTGTGGTCTCAGGCAGTCCTCTCACCTCCACCTCCCGAAGTGCTGGGATGACAGGCGTGAGCCACCGCACCCGGCTTCAAGTGATTTTTAAGAGTAACTCCATGTGTACAACTCAGCTCTGGAGTCGTGTGTAGAGGGCAGCCAGCTTGTCTGTCGGTCTCTGTCTCTCTTGCTTACAAAAAACGCAGGGGATCTGCCTCAGCTCCAGCACGTGGTGACCTGTGCTGCTTTTGTCATCTCTTTGGGTGTCTGACGGCTGTGCTGGGAGGACTGGTGCTGTGTACCCCTCTCTCTGCAGGCCTGACTGTTTTGTCTTCTTGGCAAACGAAGAAGGCTGATGGTGGTGAGGAGGAAGCCGCCATCTCTTGACTGCTACTGTGGGGTGACACGTGGGGGATCTTACGGGACTTTATGCCACCCTGGAGGCGGTGGGCATCACCTCCATTTGCATGTCAGGACGCAGCCTCAATGAGGTGAGGTCCCTTGGCGGGTGTCACACAACGAGTGTCCCTTTACTATCACGAGGCAACAGGAGACGCTAAATCTTAGTGACATAGGTGACAACCATATTTTATCTCCTGGATTTTGGGGGAGTCAGGAATTTGGGTGGGACGTGACTGGGCAAATCTTCCGCTCCGAGTGGCAACCTCAGTCTTCCAAGCTGGAGGGTGGGCTGGCCTGGAGGGGCCAAGAGGGTCTGACTTGCGCATTTCCCATGGGTTGACTGGAAGATGGCTCCCCTGTCCAGCGTGGCAGCCTCGGGACGCATGGTCGGACTCCTTCATGGCCGCTGGCTTTCCCAGATCAAGCGTCCCAAGACAGTCAGGCAGAAGGCCCTGGGCCTTTCCTGACTTCCTGGGGCGTCTTGGCATCCGGCGTGTCCCCTTCGTTTAGTTCAGGTGAGCTGCAGGCCGGCGCAGTTGGAAGGGGTTGAGACACCGACTTTGGACGCAGGGGAGGCGAGGCTGCGCGGTAGCAGAGCAGATGGGATGGGAGAGAGCGCTTGACCCTCCCAGAGAAAGACGCCATACCCGCTGCAGATGGCCTGGGCACAGCCAAGACGCACACTGGGCTCCAGCGACTTCGGAGCTGCCGCCCTGCCGCAGAGCCGCAC
>NW_007248591.1:18130-39016 GCF_000164805.1 Carlito syrichta
AGGTGAGCCAGGCTGGTTTTTGGCTCAGCGGACAGCACAGCGCGTGACTCAAGGAAGGTCACGCCGACCTCCCCTCGTCTTAGGAGTTCGGCCTCGCAGAAGCCGTGTGCTTGGAGATCATGCTGGCCTGGTAGTCTGGGCCTAGACACAGCGTCCACTGCATCCCCCACACCGGGGATGGGGACCGTTCTCCCTGTGAATATGCTGGAAGGGAAGTCAGCCGCCCTCCTGTGCCTTGAGAGCTTGCCCTGTGCCCGCCCCTGGGTGGGACACACAGTGCTTGGCGTTCCTTCTGGGGTGCTCCTGCTCTAGTCTTCCCCATCCGAGAGGAGGCAAAGCTGGGGGGCTGGGCTGGCCCCCGGGGCTGCTGGCCCTTCCTGTGACCCCTGCCACCACTCGCTCCTTCCCCTCTGGGGACACCTTCCCACATTTTGTGCCCACTGCTTTGACGCTGCGGGGTGGAGAGGGACTCGGGCCGCCCCGGGGCCAGCCTTTCTCCGCGTCACCGGTAGTGTGTGTGCGAGCCCCCACGACCCTCCAGCAGCTCTGGGGTGCTCGTCCAGCTGTGCGTATTCACGTGTGTGCGGGATGGGGCAGTGGCTGAGAGCCTGAGGCTGGGATTGCTGTGTCCTTCTAAGGGGGCACGCGGCACAGGCCTCTCTGGGCCTTGATTGCCTCTTTTGGAAAATTATTGTGATTGTTTAATAGAGTCGAGGTCTTGCTGCGTTGCCTAGGCTGGTCTCCAACGCCTGAGCTCAAGAGATCCCCTCGTCTCGGCCTCCCAAAGTGCGTCTTGGGCACCACAAATACCAGGAGGGATTTCTCTGGAGGAAACAGTGTCTGCTAAAGAAAGTGGCACGCAGGTCTGAGGGCCAGGCGCGGGGACCTGGGACTCTCTGGGAGGATGTGGATGGGACCAGGGTGAGACGGAGGCGGGCTCAGGAACAGGGAGGTGAGGAAGACCCAGCTCCAGCCTGAGAGTGAGACTCTGGATCTGAGTGGGGACCTGCGGTGTCCTGAAGGGACAGCTGGCCCCAGGGCAGCCAGAGGCGGCAGTGCTTGTGTTTCAGTATCATTTGACAAGCCGTACCCACCTGGTCCCACCTCCCTCCTGTCCAGGCTGGTGGGAGGACCTTACTCCCCAGCCCAGAGGGGCGCTCTGATTTACAGGAGGGTGAGGGGACAGGCCTGTGGGTTGGTCAGCACCGCCTGTGTCCAGGCAGGGTGGGGAAGGGGGTTGAAGTCCTCCCTGGGCTCTGTGGTGGTGTGTCTACACCCTATCCTGAAGCCGGGCCGTGGTCACCGAGCCCTCCGTCTGCCGGGTCTGTAGAGCCAACTCTCTTCTTCCTCCTGGGGCGGGAGGGCGTGTCTCAGATGCGGACAGGAACAGGGGCGACAGCCCAGCCTAATGAAGGAGGACGGAGATGGGGAGGGGGCAAGGTGTGGAAAGTGAGAGGGAGTCACCACACTTGGACACCGCAAAGGGACAGTGTTTCCTTTGTCTTCCTCCTCCCTGGCTGCTCCCAAACCTGAGAATGATCATGCCTTGTCTTTACCAACAGGCAGCTGTGAAAACGGATCAGTGGTGCGGTACCATCTCCACAGAGCAGGCTCGGGCGGATTTAGAGCCCCGGGTCCCTCAACTGCCTGCCGCCTGTCACCTCCCCTCCCTGCCCCTGCCCCACCCACGATAGAGGTAGAAAACGGGGGAAAAGGCAGGAAGCAGAAAAGAAAGCACATCCGGTTGGAATGCTTCTGATGGACTTTGCCACAGTAATGCTCCTGTCTGTAACTCCAGCACTTTGGGAGGCCAAGGCGGGCCTCAGGAATTGGAGACCAGCCTGGGCCACATAGCGAGACCCCATCTCTAAGAAGAAATACATAAATTAACTGAGCATCGAGGCCCACCCATGTAGGCCCAGCTGCTTGGGAGGCTGAGCTGGGAGAATTGCTTGAGCCCGGGAGTTGGAGGCTGCAGTGAACCACGATCAGGTGACGGCACTCCAGCCTGGGCAGCAGAGCAAGACTCTGTCTCAGGAGGGAAGGAGAAGGAAGGTGGATTCAGTTGGGGACCAGGGGGTGTTTGGGGAAGAGTAAGCCTGGGACCCCTGGCGGTGCAGGAGAGGAGCGGCTGAGGTGTTGGCGGGTCTGCCCGTGGGCTCATCCAGGGTGGGGGGCGTGGCTGTGGATGTGACTGACAAGGTCTGCATCCCGAGGAGTCTCCACCCCAGACCAGACGGACACACAGTCAGTGCTGGGATGGAATGGGGAGCCTAAGCGCTGAGCTGCCCCGAGGAGGCATCTGACTGGCTGGGGGGATGGCGGGTCGGGGCGGGGGGTGCTTCCTGAGCGAGTTCCAGGCTCTAGGGTCCAGGGGCCTCCTGGTAAGGACTGGAGGGCCATGGGGTCGGAGGGAAGGGCTCCAGGGTGAGCAAGGAGCAGCGCCCTGCGGCGGAGGGAGGGCTGGCGGGCTGGCCGGACTGGGTGTGTCGGCCTGGCTCAAGACCCCACCTCTCCCAGCATGGGATGTCATCTCCAAATTGGCAGACCAGGAAATCGAGACGGGGCTTCATGTTTCAGAGGCGGGTGGGCCGAGATTTGAACCCAGGCCCACAGACCCCAAGTCCAGCCCTTGCTCAGGTCTGCGAGGATCCCCCCCACCTCCAGGGTTCCGGGCAGCCTCTGGGCGGGACCGGGCCGGAGTCACGCATGGCGTTCTCTGGCCCTTCCGCTTCCCTTCATTGTCCCTTGGGCACCTGTGGGCTGGTCGTCTGGTGTTTCCTTCCTTGGCGAGCTTTGACAGTGAGCAGAGCCACTGCTCGGTTTTTCTGGGGCCCAAATGAAGAAGCAGGCCGCCATTCACCCAGTAAAACGCGAGACCCCATGTTCAGGTTAAAAATGGGGGGGTGAGGGCCAGTGAAGGGAAGCCAGGCTTTATATTTGTTGATGTGGAACAGTGGCCAGATACTGGCCAGATGTGCCAGGGTCCTTGTCTGTGACCCCCTCGCCCGAGCTGAGAGAATCAAGGCTCAGAGAGGTCAGGAACCTTGCCCAGGGCTGCCTAGCCAGCAGGGGCCGTAGGATCCAGCTCTAGCCTTGCGCGTGCAGTTTCCACCACACCCAGTGTCTCCCCGAGCTAATTTTGCTGCTGGGACTCCAACCCCCAAAGCTATCTAGGACAGGCAACTCCATGAAAGAGCATTAGGAGGGAAGCCTTGGGAAACAGGGCTCGGCAGCTCCCAGGGAAGCCCCGAGAGGGGGTGGCGTGGGCGCCTCTGCCAGCAGATTGGGATGGGCTCTCTTCTCAGTCCTCTCCGGCGAGGCGTCTTGAAGCCTCCAGGGAGTCCCGTCCCCGCCCCGCCGTCCAGGATGGGCTGTTTCTCTGGAAATCACATCCCACCAGCGTTTGGTGTCTGCTGACAGGAGAGAAGGTCCAGGCCCCTCAGAGCAGGCCCTCGAGGGAGATGTAACCCCTTTTCCAGAACTCGCAGGGCGGGGGCCACAGGGGGCCGGCAGCGGCCCACGGGTCGCCCAGGTGACTTAGATATCCCCGCTGCTGGATGGATTGCTCGGTTGTGTCTGCTCTGTGCAGCACACCTTGTGCGAGGATGTGGGGTGAGGCTGTCCCAACACCACGTGGGCGGCCCTCCCTACGGGGGAGGGACCGGGTCTGATGATTGGGGTCTGTGCGGCCCTTGAGTCTCACATCGGCACGGCTCTGCGTTTTCGTTCCTCTCAAGAATGGGTTTAGTGGACATGAACTCATTGTCAAAAACTAAAGTCATGTCTTCTTATGGTAGACAGGATTTTGAGCACGCAGAGGTGTCACGTGAACGCACAGGTCTTCCTGATTGAGCACTGAAAGACGTGCCCCTTCCCTGTGACAGCTGCGGGGTCTCATTGTAGGGATGGAGCGGGATGGGTGAGACCAGCCACCGGTTACAGGGCCAGACCCCCAAGATCCCACAAGGGAAGGCGCTGTGTCTGAGAGGCTGAAGAGGTGACCCGGAGACAGTGAACGGGACATGGGCTTTATTCGGGAACTTACGTAGAGAGAGGGTGGTCCAGGAGTGGCCGGCCGGACAGGAAAAGACGGCTCTTGGCTGTAAAAGCCCCATGGGTCACACAGCCTTTTCCACGGGGGCGGAGTGCCGGCTTCAGTGTGAGAGCGGGGGTGTCTAGGGTCAGGTGCTGTGTGAGACCTCCCTTATCCATACTTTTGTATGTACACAAAATGGCTGCGATTTCTCTCTGAGGTGGGATGTTTAGTATAATGATGAACTAAACGTAAACTAAAGGAAACCAAAGGTTCCGGGCATTGATCCCGGCAGGCTTGATTTGGTCTGAACCAGCCTGTGGACCACCGCCTCGAGGAAAGATGTGGACGGACTCTCAACATTCATGGCTGCAGGCTGTGGTCAGCAGGCCTGGAGGACACTCACCACGGCCTCAGCGCGACCTGCCTGCCCAGGCATGGAGCCTGAGGGGAGGAGGCATCTCTGGTTGGCCATCCCCAGGACCCCTCCCCGGGCTCCAGCCCCTGCTTGGGGCCGTATCCGGGGTGTGCTTGGGCTGTCACTGCCCCGTACTTGTTGGCAGACGCATGGGCGTGTCTAGCTTTGGTTTCTCCCCTATTTCACGCGATGGCGTGAGTTCACGCTGCGCCGGTCTGTCCGAGGCTAGCCTCCCTTAGGGGGCCCTGGAGAGGCGGAGGCTGTGCACGGGCTGCTGGTGATGGCTGCAGTTGGGTTCGTGGTGCCCGTGCGGGGCTTTGTGCTTCTACCCTACAGAGCCTTTCCTGTACCCACCGTGGGAAGACGGAGTGGCGTGTGACCCTGCCGGGCCCTCGGGTTGAGGAGTCAGTGATCCCTGCCACGGGGGAAGATGCCGGGGGTCTCGGGGCTGCAGGGAGGCACCGGCACTGCCGAAGTTTTGGCCTTTGGCTGAGGCCCACGAGAAAAGAGGCCCTGAGAAGCCAAGAGGCTCATCTGAACCTGGCGGGGGCCCCGAGGGAAGCAGCTCCGGACATGAGGTGGCCAGGTGTCATCAGTCACGCTCCAGCCCTACAATGAGACCCGACAGTCAGGCCGAGTGAAGGGCGCCGGGTGGGAGCGGCACCCGCAGGGACACTGCCGCCACCTGCTGGGGTCGACGCGGCCCAAAGTCAAGCAGGCCCCCTTCTCGCAGTGTTCCCTGGGGGTGTCCGCCCTCGGTGTGTGGGTCCTCTGCTCCTCTGAGGAGAGAGGGACAGCCAGGCACAGATGAACGGGGCAGGAGGTGGCAGTTCTAGTCCTTGGCCCGGGTGTCCCAGCTGCAGACCCTGGGGACTGTCACTGGCTGTCCCAGCGGGCCCACCTCCCTGGACCCTCAGGTGGGCCGGGCGAGCGGAGCTTGTGCACCGTGGCCTTGGTGGCTCCGGGTGGTGCTGGTGGGGTAGAGGGTGGGTGCTGGGACTGGAGGCAGAGAAGGGTGTTCCAGAGGCCCATGGCCTCCGCAGGCCTCGGCCAGTGCCGTGGAGCAGTGGGCTTGGTGGGCTGCCCTTGGGGGTCCCCCTGGAAGCCGGGCCTGAGCACTGGCCGAGCCCTGGCCTGGAGCCTGGAGGGGGTGGCACCAGCCCCAGGGTGTGGGGGGTGGTGGGGGTCCCAGAGAGCCTGCTAAGCGGGCCACGGACAAGCGTTGGGTGGCCTGAGCTGGACCCCGCCCTGCCACCCATCCTTGAGCCACCTCTCGGTGCCGTCAGTAAAGAGGGGATAAGAGCAGCCCTCCACCCCAGGGCTTGGTGAGAGCCGGGAGAGGCACAGACAGGAAGGGCCGTGACCGTGTCTGGCACAGTCACACCCCGTGCGTGCTTGCCGTGATGATCGTCGTTCTCACTGCCCGGGTGGGCTTGGGAGGCCCCCAGCCTTGGCCTTCTTGTCTGCCCGCTGCACGGGGCGACTCCCTGCATCCCCTGGGTGGTGGCGCGGCGCCCACGGGGTTCACGAGCGCCTCCCCTCCTCCTGTCCTTTCTGGAAAGGGGATCGGAAGACGTTCGCGGCTTGAATAACCGAACCTGGAGACTTTCTCCAGCGCGTTTGAGGTGATTAGGCAAATGTGTGCCTATTTCTGCTGTGGGAGACAGAGCCCGGGATCTCGTGGCTGCAGGGAGATGCCAGGCGCCTCTGTGTCATTCGGGCCCTGAGCTGAGGCTTAAGAAGATGAAGGGCCAGGTGAGGTAGTTCATGCCTGCCATCCTAGCACTTTGGGAGGCTGAGGCAGGAGGATCACTTGAGGCCAGGAGTTCAAGACCAGCCTGGGCAAGATGGTGAGACCCCATCTCTACAAGTCATAAAAGCGAGCGTGGTGTGGTGGTGCATGCCTGCAGTTCCAGCTACTTGGGAGGCTGAAGTGGAAGAACCGCTTGAGCCCCAGAGTTGGGGCTGCGGTGAGCTGTGATCACACCACTGCGCACCAGCTTGGGTGACAGAGCGAGATCTTGTCTCCAGAAAGAGAGAGAGAGAGAGAGACAAAATGGAGGCTCGGAGAAGTTCAGAGCCTTGTGGTCACGCTGCTTCTCTGGACTTGACCCCGGCTGTGTCCCTGCAAAGCACAAGCCTTCCTTCTCAAAGGGAGACTGATTGCGCTTCCTCCTCTTCGTTAAATCACCGAGGAAATGGTCTCCCTGCACCCCCAAAGCGTGGGGGGGCAAGGGCGAGGTCGTCGTGGCTGCCGGCGTGTGGGTGGTGGGGCCCGCGAGACAGGGCTCTGGGCCTCGACATCGCCGCTTTCCGCCGCCCCCCCGGGGGCCTGTGAGCCCGGCCGTCCCCTCCCTCGCATTCATCGCCAGCTCCTTCCTCCGCAGGGAAGACGGCAGCCGTGATGGGGTTATTTCAAGGGGATTCCCATGGAAACCGGAGAGGGGGCGGCTCCTCTCAGCTCCTGGGAAGTGGGAGCGGGCTGGGGCGGCGCGTGTCCCGCGGAGGGTGCGAGGGACCCTCTTCGCCACGCAGGGGTCTCCGGCGCCTGAGAGAGGCTGCCCGGCTTGAGTCCCCGGGGCTGCTCGGTGTGGGGTCCGGGCGAGCTCCCCGGGACCCCCAGCCTGGCCCTCGCCTGTGGTCTCCTTCCTCCAGCGAGCCTTGGGCCGCCGCCCGCCCGGCTTCCCAGCCCTCCTGGCGAGACCTCTGCTGGGAGCCGGCTTTCTGGCCAGCTCCTCCCCCCGCTGTGGCCTGAATAAGCCCCGCGCCCTCAGTCCTCTGTTGCTCTGCTCTTGCTCTTCCACTCACTCCTTTATCCAGCAAGCTTTCCCTTTTCTTCCTTATTTTCCCTTCTTTCTTTTTCCTTTCTTTTCTTTCTTCTTTCTCATTCTCTCTCTCTCTCTTTTTTTTTCACAAGCAGAACCCTTTGCTCCATGACAGAGTGCTGACGGGAACTGCATAACCTCTCTGAGCCTCACTTTTCTCGTGTGATTAATGGGAGCAGGGGTGCCTGCCCTGTCTGGCTGCGGCCAGGGAGTGCAGAGCAGGTATCTTCGCTGTTCCCGTGGCCACTGGGTGGACATCCAGGAGTTGGAGGCCCGGAGATGTGGCCTCAAGACGGCGAGGTTCGTCAAATCCTACGGGCCCGTGCCTGGTGCTTTTCAGTGTGTCATGGACTTTCCGGTGTGTAGTTTTACGGGATCTTTGTGACGGCCCCTTGAGGGGAGTGGTGTTAATCTCCACCTCGGTTTCCAGGGAGGCAGCAAGATCTTGGCGAGGCCCTAGCCCATTCCCCGCATGGCCTGCCTTCTGACCTTGGCGGTGGAGATGGGTTCAGGCCACACAGGAGGAAAGTGAGCCTCAGTGGGGTGGGAGCAGGGGATGGAAGGGGGATGGCCGTTGCCCTCCTAGGTCCAGTTGGGCTCCGCCTCTGCAGGCGTGTGTCTCTCAGTCCTTGTGGGGTGGGAAGGTGCTGCAGGAACAGCTCTGAGAACAGGCTCTTAGAATCGTGACCTCAGGGAGTTCCTGCGAGCCAGGCATTGTTCTGAGCACTTTGACCAGCATGACTTGGGATAATCGGGATCGGGACTGGCCTTTTCATAGATGAGGAAACGGAGGCAATGAGAGGTTGGAGAATGTTCCCAGAGTCCCTCAGCCAGGATTTGAACCAGAGCCCACACCTGCTAGCACCAGGAAGCACTGGCTCTCATGGTCCTCAGGAGGTGTGCAGTCGCCTAGGCTGGGAAGCCATGAGCTTGTCTTCAGGCCACGTGGGGTCAGGGGCAGGAGTCCTCCTGTGTCTGGTTCTGGAATGCACGACCTCCAGTCATAACGTCACATTGGCGTCAGAGGCTCAGAGCAAGCCAGACTTCCGTGCTTGGGAAATGCCTCTTAATTACTTGGATTAGTGAAAGTGAATACGTGTAAAGCTCGCTTTATTCATTCATTTATCTGTTTAGAAACAAGGTCTTGTCCTGTCCCCAGGATGGAGTACAGGGGCGTGATCGTAGCTCACTGCAGCTGTGAACTCCTAGGCTCAAATGATCTCACCTCAGACTCCCGAGTAGCGGAGTCTACAGGTATGTACAACCACACCTGGTTAATTTTTTCCCCCTTCCCTTCCCCTATCCCTCTCTAATTAAAAAAAAAAATTTAGGGATGGGTCTTACAATGTTGCCCAGGCTGGTCTCGAACTCCTGGCCTCAAGCAATTCTCCTGCCTCAGCCTCCCAAAGTGCTGGGATTACAGGCATGAGCCACCATGCTCAGCTAAAACTCCTTTTAGAATATTAATTTTTTTTTTTTTGAGTTGGAGTCTCACTCTGTCGCCCAGACTGGAGTGCAGTGGCCGCTCCCGGCCACCGCAGCCTCGACCTGCTGGGCTCCGGCGATCCTTCCACCTCAGCCTTCCAAGTAACTGGAACTACAGGCGTGCGCTACCATGCCTGGCTAATTTTTAATTTATTGTAGAGATGAGGTCTTGCCAAGGTGCCCAGGTGGGTCTCGAACCCGCGGGCTCAGGCAGTCCGCTCACCTCAGCCTCCCAAAGCGCTGGGATTATAGGCTAAGCCACCGAGCCCGGCCAGAATATTAATTTTTAAAAAACCTTTGTAACTTTGCGATGTCATCTGTCTGTGTATGAGGCTGGGCCTTTGTGTAAGAGGACAGCAATCACTGTCACCTACTCTTTGAATATTTGACTAACAGGTTAAAAAGCCTGAAATCCCTTTGTCAGTCCATCCTTTGGAGAACTTGGTTAGATTTTCTTGAATTGGTTCCAGCTGGGTGAATTAGATGCACAGTTGCTGATACATGCGCACAAATGATTCTGGCAGGTCATGTCTTAGCTGGATAGTGAACCCAAGCGTCTAGAATAGTCTTAGCTGTTGCAGAGAGGTGACCAGAAATCACCCTGGAAAGGTTTGGGGGAAGGCTTCCGATGCACCTGGCAGCGGGTATAAAGGTGCGTGTCCGGGGGGACCCATGCGGCCTGCTCATCTGTCCTGTGGATGTTCCTTAAATCTGTCCAGGATTGTTAAAATATGCCCAGTAAAAACTGCAGAGTGCAGAGCCCTCTGCCTTGGCTGGTCTCCACTTGGAAACACTGAGACATTTTGTCTCTTTGTACCACGATTCTCTCTCCATGGGCAGCTTCCTTGAGTTAAAGAAATTAGGAGACTTGGCTCGAAGGATAAGGAAAAGGAAAAGGAGAAAACCTAGGGAGATTCACAACTGAGCTTGTGAGCAGAGCAGAATGTACTTGCGATGTCCAGTAGTTCTGGCTTCCCTCTGTTATGTCCAGGGGACCTGGGGCAACTTGTACAACCAATTGAGAGCCTCAGTTTTCTTGTCTGTAAGATGGAAGGAGTAACAACCAGGCTTTGGCATTGTCAGGAAGACTGACTCAAAAAACGGGCACTTGTCTGTAATCTCAGCACTTTGGGAGCCTGAGGCAAGAGGATAGCTTGAGGCCAGCGGTTGGAGACCAGCCTGGGCAGCGTAGAGAGAGCCCCGTCTCTACAAAAAACGAAACAACAACCAGGCATGGTGGCGCACGCTCGTGCTACTTGAGAGGCTGGGGTGGAAGGATCACTCGAGCCCAGGAGTTGGAGGCTGCAGCGAGCTATGACCATGCCATTGTACGCCAGCCTGGGTGACAGAGCAAGACCTTATCTCTGTTAAAAAAAAAAAAAAAAGCTTATGAAAGTGGCAGTCACCGCGCCTGGCCCTTCCTCTCCCCCCGCCCAGGTCCGCCTGTCTGGCCCAGCCCGCCCTGGTCCCTGCTGATGGAGACCTTCCGAGACAGGAACCAGGGCCTCCTTTATGGGTCAGTCCATTCCCATTGCGGGGAGACTGTCTCTGGCTGTGTTAGGCACACGGTAGGAATCTCCATCGCCAGCCCTTGTTGGTTGTTTCGTGCCGGGCCATAATTTCCCTAGTCTGTCCACTCTGTCCTGATGAGGTGTTTGGACCCGACTGGGGTCCCAAGCTCCCTAACAAGCAGAGGGCTGCAGGCAGGCTCAACGCAGGCCGGACGGGTCGCCCGGCTGCCATCGTGCCGGAGCAGCCTCTCCTTGCTCTCGTCTTCAGGCTGCGTGGGCCTGACAGCCAGAGGAGGTGCGCCCAGAGCCATCTGCTTGCAGCCCTGGGACCAGATGGTGTGCAAGGACTCCCGAGGGCGGGTGGGAGGGGATTCATTTGCCAAGCACCCAGCATCTTCCAGGGCCCCCTCCCGGCCCTCCCAGCTGGGCATTGCCACCCCGATTTCTAGAACAGCACCGGACCAGGACAGGAAGCCCAGAAGTCACTGCTGCAGCGTCTCACACACACCTAGTTGCTGGTGAAGGTCACGCAGCCAGGAAGTGGCAGAGGCAGAGCGTGAGTTCAGGGCTTCCAGACTCCTGGGCTCACGTCCTCCGTGCCGGGCTCCCGAGGTGCATGTGAGGCTGCAGCAGCAGCTTCTGAGAAATGCCGCGCATGCAGGTGACTCATGCAGGTGTGAGCTGGGCCCGCTGCACGGCGCCTGATGACGCCCCAGGTCCCCCTCTGCATGCTTGGGGTTTTGCATCACATCCTGCAGTGCTGTTGGGTGGCTGGCAGGAAGGTGGGGTCCAGAGAGCATCCTGTGTGTACCGTCAAGCACGCCTTCCTTGTAAAGGCCTTTCTAATGAAACCAGCCGAAGCTGGAGAAGCCAAATTTGGTTTTCTGAGACGACACTCAGCCTCTTAAGGTGGGTGGGGCCGGAGCGTGTGTGGGATTAGGTCTGCCAGGCAGTGGCTGGGCACCTGCCGGGAAGGCTGGCAGGTTCCTGCAAGAGTGGCGCTGAGTAGGGAGAGGGAAGGGGCCTCGTCTCTCCCGGAAGTGTAGAAGACGGCCCGCTGTCGGGCTGTGTTCCCAGGGGGCCAAGGGGAAAGACAGGGTTTCCCGTGGTGTGCAGAAGTGGGAGATGACCGTGGCTGCTGAGCATAGTGACTCAGGACATGGGCTTTGGAACCTGGCCGGGCGACTTACGCAAGTTCTCTGAGCCTCAGTCTCCTCGGTCGCAACGGGATCGCAGGTGCCTCTCGTGGGCGACTCCTGGGACCCAGAACTCACGACACAGAGCATGGGGCCTGTCTCATAGCTGGCAGCTGGTCCAATGTGGGGCAGTGGCTGGAAGACAGACTCTGGAGTCAGAGTGCACGCATTCAAAGCCTTGTGGCCTGAAGTGAATTGCTTCACGTCTCTGTGCTTTATCTGAAAAACGGCGAGAGTAAAACTGTTCC
Organism: Carlito syrichta; assembly: GCF_000164805.1. NCBI lineage: Eukaryota > Metazoa > Chordata > Mammalia > Primates > Tarsiidae > Carlito > Carlito syrichta. Next base: position 29,850 of record NW_007248591.1, read on the forward strand.
TGTACCCTGTGGTTGTTGGGAGCTTAAAGGAGTTAACTTGTATAAACACTTGGTGAGCCCCTGGTTTGCAGGGAGCACTCCGTTTATCTTGATTCCTCTGGTTGTTACCCTTATCATCATTGTGGTCACCTTAACCCTCGCCCAGGCCACTGGGACCATGCTGTCTGTGATAGGCCGTGGGGCCCGGAACCATCGAGCTAAACTGAGCCAAGAGGTGTTGGCCACCATGGTCATGGATTGGCAGCCCTGACGCAGGTGGCCAAGGGCTGTTTCCCGTCCCTGTGTGGGTTCTGTTGGGTGCAGAGAGTCGGGTCCTGGGCCCGGGCCTCTGCCCACCCACCTGTCTTCCTGCTGAGATCAGGCAGAGTCATGCTTCTCTCTAGGCTGGATAATCGGTTCATGGCTTGGCCAGAAGGCCGGGCCTTCTGTGGGGGGCCCAGATGGCGGGAGCGCAGGCCACGGGCTGGACACCAATGTGGAGACGGCCTTTCAGACACCGTCTGGTGGCCTCCTGTGAGCTCAGGCCACAGAGTCCTTGCCCTGGATCCACCCAGTCCACTGGTCGTTTCCAAATCATGTCAGCGTGTGACAGCCTGAGCCCAGCAGCTTGAGCAGCAGGATGGGTCTGGGGGTGAGATGGCCGCCTTGCCAGCTGCCTTCTCCGATGGGGCTGTGTCCTGGGTCTGCCCCCAGGGGTCATCAGGGTCAGAGCTCCCACCACGGATGGGATGTGCCTGGGTAGAGCAGGACAGAGAAGGAAGGTCAGTGTGTGAGAGCCGGACAGACACTAGCAGGGAGCCCCAGCCCCAGGCTCCAAAGGAAGGCCACCGGACTGGGGTTAGTGCTGGCCAGAAACGCGGTGCAGAGTGGAGCCATCGTCTCTCGTGGGTGTGGACAGGCCCCCTCCTTTCTACAGCACCACCTGTTTGTTTCTCTCAAGTTCACCTCCAAGGCCCCTCTGCTCCTCGCTGGGCAGTCGTGAGGGGAGCAGAGGCCTGGGGTCGGGCCTGGCAGACAGCGGGGCCCTGGGTGTGCCGCGTGGGCAACACATCCAGATGCAGAGGGGGGGCTGGAGCCATCGTCAGGCGGGCAAGCGGGGAAGGGGTGCTCAGGAAGAGGTCATGCCTGGACCCAGGCGAAGGGAGAGAACATGTATGTTGGGCCCTGGGCAGTTCAGGCCTTGTGGGGTGGGCTGAGGAGCTGGCCCTTCCCTGGCAGCTGGAGTGGCAGGAAGGGCTTTAAGCCTCAGGGCGAGAGGCCAGAGTTGGGCTGGAAGGGTCGCCGTGGAGAGGCTTGATGGAAAGAGACTGGAGGTGGGAGCTGAGGCTGTGTGGTCAGGACTGCCCGTGTCCCTTCAGATCTCTCTGCCACTTGCACACATAAGGACCCTGAGGTGTTCCCCACTGGCAGCTGCCCTCAGGATGGAGGCCACTTTGCCCGCGTCCCCACTGAGCCTGGGGATTCAGCCCTCGGCTGGGGCAGCTCAGGCCCAGTGGCAGACAGGAGTGGTGGCCTGAATACTCCAGCCCCCACTCCTGATTGGGACATTGTCCCCAGAGCTCTGTCCAGGATGGGCCCAGGTCGCCCTCCTTGGGATTTTTTCTGGTATCCCTCTCTGCCTGGCCCCTTCCCATCCCGGCCCTGCCTCCCCACACTCTTCCTGGGTTTCCTGGCCACGCTTCCTCACCTGTTCTGTACAAATCTTTGCCTCGGGTCTGCTTCTGGGGAACCAACAGAGAGCAGCAAGGATGCTGGCCACTAGGGAGATACGGTGAGACCCAGACCCGGTGGGGACTGTCGGCTGGCCAGGAGGCGCTCAGACCCGGCAGATGGGCAGGGAAGCGCTGAGGCCACGGGCTGAACAGTGGCCAGGAGTCAGCACCACGGACAGCGCCAAGGCCTACAAGCGCTCCTTGCTTGGGGTCTTCCTGTTGGCTGTGCCTGGGACCAGCCTGCTGGGGTTTGAAGAACGAGGCATGCGGCATCCACCTGTTTCCCCACTATTGAAAGTCGCCAGTCAGTGCCACGTTGCCAGGGTCCCTCGGGCCTCTCTGAGGGAGTGGATAAGTCCTCCCCACACCCACCCTGCAAATTGCTGGCCCCACGGGACAGGATCTGATGGGGCTCTGGGTTTCCCTGTTTCTGCTTTTCCTGCACACAGGATTGGGATTCTGGCTTGCGACAGCTAGGACGTGGAACACAGGCATAGAGCTCTAAGCCTCTTCTGAGAACGTCCTAGAATACGAATTCATGCAACATTTGCTCACCCCCCCAATCTGTCCACCACTCCAGCATATTGATCTCAGTTATTGGTTGACCCTGTGCTAGACCCTGTGGACCTGGGGATGACTCGGTGTCCCTGGTCATACCCATGTGGAGGGAGACACAGGTGGACAGAGAGATGACCATAAAGTCATTTTAACTGGCTCTGGGAAAGGGCGGGCCACATGGGCTTTGAGCCCTGTGTGTAGGTGTGATAGCCGGCTGGGGAGGGGCAGGGGTGTCAAGGAAGCCTCCCTGGAGGCTGTGTCTTAGACTGGCCTTGAGAGACTAGCAAGAGTTTTCCATGCAGTGAAGGGAAGGCGGGCTGCAGGCTGGGTGGAGGGTTGGCACCCAAAGGACATGAAGCAGCTCAGTGCCTTGAGGAGCAGCAAATGGCGGGGGGTGGTGTTTGCCCGAGCTGACTGAGACGGGGCTGGAAGGATGGATTCGGTTAGTAAGGACTCCGGGAAGAGTCATGCCGAGGCACATGGACTTGACCCTGAAGGTGCAGCCATCAGCAGGAGTATTTAAGTCAGAGTGTGATGTGGTCCGATTTCAGTGTGGGGAGATTGCTCTGGACGTGGCGGGGAGGGTGGACGAGATGAGGGGCCTGGAGGCAGGAGGGCAGAGGAGACTTGCTGACCTTCTAGGAGACGGGGGTGTGCCTGGGGCGGGGGCTGGGCCCGGGGCCTGGCTGTGAGTTTGTGACCAGAGCCATCCAGCAGCCCAGACCCCGTCTCCCCAATTTAGAAGAAAGTGAGAGGACAAGTCCTTTTCATCTCTGCCTCTTCCGGGATGGAAATGAGCTATTTTGAACCCTGCTAAAGTTAGATTTCTAATTTTCTTTTTAATCCGTGTCTCTTGTAGAGTACCAGGGTCTGAAAAAGCATCCCCGTATGAATGTAGTGCCATAAATCAGTGCACGTCACAAACTGCAGAACAAGTCATTTCGACAAGAGTGTGCAGCCTTGCATTTATAATAAATCTAATTCTTTATCTTTTTAGGTTTCAGATGAGAGTAATTAGTCATTTCTGCTGATACTGGCAAACCAACGCTTTGCAGGGTTAATGGAAAGCAAATTTATTTAAACTGCTTTTGCAGTTGATCGTGTCTCTCTGTGTTGCTCTGTATCTCGTCTACCTGTTTCTACGGGGAAACCTCCATTATTTCATTCTTGCCTTTTCTAGAAATAGGTGTGGTACTAATAGGAACAAGCAACATTGTCTGGGTTCCCACCACATCCTGGCACTGTTCAAAGGTTCAGTAAGAAAAGATCCTTTGTGCAAACGGAATCTGCCCTGGGTGTGGTGTGGCCTTCCATTGAGTTGATCATGTCTTCTGCTCAGTACCTACGTGGTGTCAGGGACCACCTGGATGCCACTCCTGTATTATTCATCTAAGAGGTTTCTTTAAAAATTGGCCCTCTACCATAAATGAGAAGCCAGCCAGTCAGGCCAAAAATAGAAGTCACTAAAGATAAGTGCAGCTGTTTCTGCTCTAATGAGCTATAGGCCTTCCTGAGAAGCCTCTTATTTTACAGAATCCCACACTAATGACATCAGGGCTGAGGGACAGAATAAGATTGGGACCGACCCCTTATTCTGTGGTGTCACTGGATGCTAACAAAAATAACAACAGTCTTAGAACACTCTGGCACAGTTTAAACACACACACACACACACACACACACACACACACACACACACACACACATTAAATTCCCGAAGAAGAAACATTCCAGTAGTTGCACAATCATATCTTGAAAGAGGAAGAAAAGTGAACTTGGGCTAGAGACACAGCCCAAGCGCAGAGGGAGACACGCCCACCAAAGGCTCCTGAGCCCAAAAGGAGGGTTGGTTGGTCCTGCTGTCCTCGGCCGTGTTTCTCTGCAGCTTGCTGTGCTTGGCACTGGTGTCTTTTGTGCTCAGCTGCTTCCAGTGGTCGGCACGAGACATCCACACACTGAGAAAAACCGTGTCTGACCCAGTCCAACTTTCACATCACACCGACATCCTTCTACCTTCAAGTCGCGCGTGGCCTACTTTGCTTTGCAAACGCAGCAGCGACAGTGACTAGAGGGGGCTCACGCCATGGCCAAAGGCAGGCCAGACACGGCTGCCACAGGGCTGTGATGTGAGGCTCTGATTCCAGCTGCCTGCGTGAAAGGGTCAGGGAGGAGAAGGTGTTAGGCGAACTCTGGTGAAGACCAGTGAAAGCCACACGAAATCCAACGCAGTCAACGAGTTGTGTGGATCAGCGGGAAACACTCTGGATTCGGGGCCAGAATGACCAGAGGCCAAAGCCTGGCTCAGGGCATCCTTGTCACAGAGTAAAGGGTGCTCCTCTTTTCCCCTATGGAAATTATCCTGAAGCAACAGATGGAACACATAGGAATGCAAATGCCCTTTGGTTTCAGCACAGCATCTGGAACCTCAGGTGTGAGGAAGTGCAGCAAAGGCCACACACAGGTGCCGGAGTTCTCCAGAAGGAAAGAGTCCAGGGCTGCAGAGCTCAGATGAAGCCAACAGAGCAGCCTCTGCGCCCTGTGGTATGCTCAGAGGCAAGACCTCCACGTATGCACTGGCTGAGGTCTTAGTCCGTTCATGTTGCTGTCACAGGATGGATAGACCGGGTGGCCTATGAACAATAGACTTTGGTTTCTCACAGTTCTTGAGGCTGAGAAGTTCCAGGTGCTGGCGCGTTTCGTGTCTGGCGCGGACCCGCTTTCTGTTTTAGAGACAGCACCTTCTTGCGGTGTCCTCTTGTGGCAGAAAGGGTGAGGGAGCTCTTGGGAGTCTCTTTTATGAGGGCACTCATTCTGGGCATGAGGGCTCCACACCTGTGGCCTAATCACCTCCCAAGGGTCTCAGTTCCTAGTTCTGTCACATCGGGGACTAAGATTTCAGCATATGAATTTGAAGGGGACACCCACATTCACACCATAACAGCTGGCGTGGAGGCCTTCTCAGATACAGTTTTGAATAGCTTAGAAGCGGGGAAGTCCAGGCTAAACAAGGCCTCGCACAGACAGGCCATGTTTTCAAAAATACTAGTGCGGCGGGGTGAAGAAAAGAAGCCATGTTAGGTGCAGGCTTGCAGCACCTGGTCTTCGCAAAGAAACAAGTAAAGGCCAAGGTTGGGCACAGTGGCCTGTCACCCCAGCACTTTGGGAGGCCAAGGGGGAGGGCTGGGGTTGAGGCCAGGAGTTTAAGACCAACCTGAGCAACATAGCGAGACCTTGTCTCTATGTGCCTGTAGCCCCCGCTATTTGAGAGACCGAGGTGGAAGGACTGCCTGAGCCCGGGAGATAGAGGCTGCAGTGATCGGTGATTGTGCCACTGCACTCCTCCCTGGGTGACAGAGAGAGAGAGAGACTCTGACTCAATTAAAAAAAAAAAAAAGCAGCAGCAAAGGCCAGAGGAACTGATCCTCACTCATAAACCTGCATTATAAGAACTGCATTCCTCTTTTGGACTCTCTTGCAGATGAATCTCGTAGACACAGATGATTCAGGAAGAGCTCACCACATTCAAAGATGAGTAATAAGCCGGGCTCGGTGGCTCAGCCTGTAATCCCGTGCTTTGGGAGGCTGAGGTGAGTGGATGGCCTGAGCCCGTGGGTTCGAGACCCACCTGGGCAGTGAGACCTCATCTCTACAATAAATCAAAAAACCAGCCAGGCGTGGTAGCGCATGCCTATAATTCCGGCTACTCGGAAGGCTGAGGCGGAAGGATCACTGGAGCCCAGCAGGTCGAGGCTGCGGAGCGGCCACTGCACTCCAGTCTGGGCGACAGAGTGAGACTCCAACTCAAAAAAAAAAAAAATAAATAAAATGAGTAATAATCAGTAAGGACCAGCACAGGCTGTGTGTCGAGATACTCTAAAACTGAAGGTAACAGATGAAGAATATATTCGCACAAGAAGGAGTTTTCCATAAAGCAGATGAAAGTGTCCGCTGTGTGCATACTATCTTGAATTAAGGAAACAAATACTTGAAGAAATCAAACCTATGAAACAAGAGTATAACGTTAAGATACAAGAGCTCAGTAGATACAGGGCAATGTAACAGAAGAGGGTGAAATCTGATATGGCAGAGCTCTGTAAAGTAGGTGGATTAAAAAAACACCCTTCTGGAAAGTGCATCCACACTGTAATGACCACAGCAGGGAATGCCAATAACACAGTAAGAGATGTGGAATATGGGATTGGGAAAAGCAAAACAAATCAATCTGAAGAAAGAGGTAAAAAGGTGAGAGAGAAAGTGATGCAGAGGACAGGCGGGGGCTCACCCAACATACATACAATCGGTGTCCCTGGAGATGAGAATGGAAAAATTAAATTTAAAAATAGAAGGTTTAACTTCAGAACTTCTTCTCAATAAGATTTGAGTTTATAGATTGAAAGAGAAGGTAGTGAGTGACGGAGAAATTACTGATATGATTAGGTTAACACAGAGGCATGTTGTAGAGAAAGGACTCATTTCCTTATAAATCAAGACCCCCCCAACTCAACAGAAAAATGGGTAAGGGGCATAAGGAAACAGTTTGCATAAAAGGAAATGCAGACGTCTTTTAATATTAAATTGAAAAGATCCTCAACCTCGTGTAACGTAAGAAAGTTCCAAGGTGACATGAGATACCGTGTTCATCTCCCATAGAGACAAGGACCACACAGCTGATGACATGACCACGATGGGGCAGGTGTAGGGAAACGGGAACTCTTGCCTATGGATCTCGCTTCTAATCATTGTCTCGTAGAAGTGCTCACAGAAGTGAGGAAGACATCCGTCGAAGACGTTGACCGTACCGTTGTTAGTAATGCAAAAGCATGGAAATCGCTGTGATAGCCACTGCAGGGGACTGCTGAAACAAATTAAAATAAATTATTCTAGAGAGTGATCGTGGAAAGCAACGAGACAAACGTGACGGCTGGATGTGCACCGACACAGGACCGTGTCTGCAATGCTTGAGGGGAAATGAGCAAGGTGCAGGGTGGCGGTGGGCTGTCGCTGCCCGGGCAGTGACAACATGGGCCTCGTGGTGGCCGGTGCATAGGACACTTGAGGCAGGAGGGTGCCCGTGCATCTGTTCACAGCGGCTGCCGCTAGCCAGGAGAGCCGGTGAGGGGCGAAAAGGGCCTTATTTCGCTGTTAGCTTTTTTCTCCCCGTGAAGTTTTGTCCCCTTTGCTCAGCCAAAGGCCACGCAGCTTAGAGAGGTCACGACCATCAGCTCCAGAGTCAGCTGTTGGACTCCAAATCCTGGCTGGGCCGCCTTCTGGCTGTGTGACCTTGGGCAGGTGACGTCACACGGCAGCTGACGTCGCCCGTGTGGGTCCAGAAGGCGTCCAGTGGACGTAACAAGGGTGCCTCTCTCACTAGCTAAGTTCATTCGAGTGAACGAAAAGGTCAGGGCCAGGCACAAAACAATGCAGGCGGCTTAGCCGTCGTGATGGCCGTGCTGGAGCTGAACCTTGGGTCTGGATTCGGAGCCCAGGAGCCTCTCGGCCCAGGGGAGGAGGCAGACCCGGCCAGAAGAACAGCCATGGCCAGGCAGTAAGAAGCACTGGCAGGGGGTGGGGGTGAGGAGGGGCCACCGCCCCAACCCGGGGCTTCGGGCAGCTTTCTTCACATCTCTGGGCCTCAGCTTCCTTCTGGACAATTGCAACGCTCGTGCTCAGGGTTTTGCAGGGTCAGGTGAGACGGTGCAGGTGGCAGGTGTGAGCCCCACTCATCAGGGACACAGTGGTGCCCGCTTTCGTTGGTCTGGGTGCCCGGGAGAATGAAGCTCATTCTCATGTCAGAGAACAGCGTCACGTGGCCACTTCTTAAGTGGGAACGCACGACCCCAGGTTTGATCTTGGCCCACCCACCAGGTGGTATGACCAGGGAGGCTCCGGGCAGTGTCCTAAGACTATGAACCTGGAGCCTTCAGGTGGAGGTCAGAACCCTGCTGACACGCTGTGTGACCTCGGGCCAGGCGTCTGGCCTCTCTGGGCATCCATGCCCAGGGGAGCCGGCCATCTTCCCACAGGCCACCTTCTCAGACCCTCTCGGATGCCGTTGGGGTCTGGCCGGCCTCATGCCCGGCCTCCTCTCAGACGCTTCCCTCTGGGCTGTGACTGGGCCTGTGTTTCTCCCCCGACCACGAATGCCTCGCGTGAAGAATGGATGACCGTGGCGCCATCCTACAGCACGCTTCCCAGAGCTGTTCAGGGAAGAGACGGGCCGTGAATGGGCTTTTCCTCCCCCGCCAGACTCTTATGGCGATGGACGAGACGCAAGATGGAGCAGCGTGGTGGATTCTGCCCCACCAAGAGCAGCAGTCACGGCCGCCAGGGGACCTCTCGCCACAGGTCGCCGCCACCTCGCAGGGGACATTCTCCGTCAGGGGTGCCAACATCAGTTTTGATGCTTAACCACCTGCCTCTGGGTTTCCCGTAAACTTTTGCTTTTTGTTTCTTTCGTGGTTTTTCTTCTTCACAGGCCGAAATTAAAACACCTCCTACTGAAGCTTCCGGTCTTTACTGTTGTCTCGCTACCAGGTCTGAGGACCTGCTGTTTACTGTTGATTGATGGTTGATTATCTGATCTGAACCATACGCTTCCTTTTTTTGTTTTTTGAGTCAAAGTCTCACTCCGTCGCCCAGGCTGGAGTGCAGCGACACGCTCATGGACACCCCAGCCTCGACCTGCTGGGCTCCGGCGATCCTTCCGCCTCAGCCTTCCAAGGAGCCAGAACTACAGGCATGCGCTACCACGCCCGGCTAAGTTTTTCATTGATTGTAGAGATGAGGTCTCGCCAAGTTACCCAGGCTGGACTCGAACCCCTGGGCTCAGGCAATCCTCTCACCTCAGCCTCCCAAAATGCTGGGATTACAGGCTTGAGCCACTGTGCCTGGCCCCTG
>NW_007248591.1:39328-51606 GCF_000164805.1 Carlito syrichta
GTAGCCGGAATTACAGGCGCGCGCTACCACGCCCGGCTGATTTTTGATTTGTTGTAGAGATGAGGTCTCGCCAAGCTGCCGTGGTGGGTCTCGAACCCGCGGGCTCAGGCAGTCCACTCACCCTGGCCTCCCAAAGTGCTGGGATAACAGATGGAGCCACCAAGCCCGGCCTACTACCTGGCTCTTCACAGGGACGGTTTTGCTGATGGTTGGCATAAAGTTTGTGGCTCAGGGTTAGATCTTCTGCAGTGAAGGTCACGGAGGAGTCAGAGTCAGGCAGCCCTGGGTTGAAATCCCAACTCTCCCACTTCCTGGCTGCGATCGCAAGCCCATTCTCTTTTCCCTTCAGTGCCCTGTTTCTGTATCTGTGAAATGCAGCCAAGTACTGCCCAGTTTGCAGGGCTGTTATTCCAGACTGGGGCAATTAACAAGGGCCCCCAAACCCGGTGGGTGCCCTGCCACTGTCAGTATGAGCAGTCTCAATAAGCTGTCTTACTTATTCATTGGTCTCTTGTGAGTTTGGTCCATAGGAGTCAGCACTCCAGGTCTGTTACACTTCTACTGCCCTGGCCAGATGTGATTTCTGAACCAGAAAAATGGAAGAGTCCCTGACCCTTGATGGTAGAGTCACAGGTGGCTTTGTGACATTGATCTCTTCCCTGTCTCCCACCCGCTTAAAAAGAGCCAAACGAGCTCCTGGACTGTGCTGGGTAACTTGAAACCAGCTTCCGTAAACTTGGGTGGACACTGGCATTCTTGCAGTGCGCGGAGGTCAGAACCCTGCTGAGGTGCTGTGTGACCTTGGGCAAGGTGTCTGGCCTCTCTGGGCATCCGTGCATGTCTTGCGGAGAGCTGTCTAGCCAGGCAGTGGGTAGGGGATCCTAGCACCGCCATGGTGAAGGGATCCCGGGGGTAAGTAGAGGCCGTGCATCTTCTCTCCCGAAATCTGTCCAGCCCTCCTTCTGGGTAGTCATCAAACAACCTTGGCCTGAAAACACTGTACAGAGAGGATGAGCTTGTAGCAGGGGCAGCCGCGACGGGTCGCTCTCGGGGCCCCTTCCCGCGGCCCTGGGGCAGCCCGTTCCTTCTCGCCTGGACTCCTCAGCCAGCCTGTTCTAGCGGGTCTCCTCGTCCGCACACCGGAAGGACAGCGCCGCCTCAGCTGTCAGGAGGTCAGTGAGCTCGTAAGTGATCGGGCCGGCCCCTCCTTCCCTAGTCCTGCCTGTGTCCGGCGCCCTCAGGTCTGACACCCGGAGCCACCCCCCTTTCGAGGGGCAAGTGAGGGCCTGTCCCTCTGGTTTTAGCCTCTCCAGCTGGGGGCTCCGTCGCTCCTTGCTCAAAGCTTCGAATGCCAAGGTCCCTCCCTCCAGGGGCTCGGGGTCTTCAAGAGACAGCAGGCGGATGATCGCCCAGTGTGTGGTCAGCGACGGCTTAGAGGTGAGGGTGGCCGCGCACGGGCTGGCGTGGTCGCGGGTCTGAGAAGGGTCACAGAGGAAGCAGCCGCCAAGGACCAGACGAGGGCTTGGCCAGGGAGACGGGGCGACCTGTGGGACGCCCAGAGGCAGCGCGTGGCCCTGCGCGGGCTTTGGCCTGGCTGGAGCCGAGGGTGGGGGTGGGAGAGGAGAGGGTGCTGGCGGGAGCGGCCTCCGGGAAGGCCCCGGGGTGGGCGCCCCGCCTGGCTTCAGACGAAGACCAGGGAGGGCCGGTCCTGCCAGGATTTCCCTTGAGCCAAGGAGGGGGAGCCAATTCCTCAAGCTCATTTTGAAAGTCTCTCCCAAACGCTTTCTTATGCTCTTCTCATTGTTCAAGGTCCGCTTGTGAGTGAGAACACACGGAACTCTTCTTTGTTTCTGTGGTCGATCACTGAGTACCCTCGACTCCAGATCCATCCACGTGGCTGCAAAGTCCATAGACTTGTCCTTCTTCACGGCTGCATAATATTCCGTGGTGTGTATGTGCCACATTTTCTTTACCCAGTCCAGCTTCGATGGGCAACACGGTTGGTTCCATGTTTTGCTATGGTGAATAGAGCTGCCACAGACATGTGTGTGCAGGGATCTTTTTTGTAGACCGATGTGCAGTAATGGGAAACTGCCAGGGGAGGGGGAGTGAGACTGGCAGTTGAGGGAAACGGCTAGGGGAGGGAGGGGCACACCTCATCCACCAGGGCACCTGCATCATTAGTGTTCGTACACCTAGCCCTGAATTGCGCCCCACCTCTTTTTTTTTTTTGAGTTGGAGTCTCACTGTGTCGCCCAGACTGGAGAGCAGCAGCCGCTCCCAGCCACCGCAGCCTCGACCCGCTGGGCTCCGGTGGTCCTTCCGCCTCAGCCTTCCAAGGAGCCGGAACTACAGGCGCGCACTACCGCACCCGGCTAGTTTTTGATTTATTGTAGAGATGAGGGCTCGCCAAGTTGCCCAGGCGGGTCTCGAACCCACGGGCTCAGGCAATCCACTCACCTCAGCCTCCCAAGGCACCACCTCTTTATAATAAAAAAATCTCCTTGAGCCTGAGACTGAGCTGGAACCCGCGTGCACGGCAGAGGGCGCATCTGAGGGGGTGCTGGTGGCCTCAAGAGGACGACGCCTGGCCTGGAGCCCTCCGGCGGCCACGTGTGCCCTGGAAGCCTCGTGCCTTCTGCCCCACACCCACTGGGCTGGGAGGCCAGGACGTATCGGCAGCCTCTGCCATGTGCTGGGCGTCTGGAACGGTGTCTGGCCCACAGCAGGTACTCAGGAGATGTTTGCCGAATGAATAAAACAGCTGAGCTGGAGACCGAGGGGCAATGAACGTTCAGCCCCTCAGTGCTGCCGTGTCAGGAACGGACAGGGACCTGCGTTTCTGAGGGCGCCCCACACACAACGGATGAGGAGTCGTGCCCGTTCAGGCCACGCCGTGCAGAAAGGCAGGGCGTTTCAGGTCTGCCAGAGACCGAAAGCCTCCCGTCCACACACCTGGGAGAGGCCGAGGGGAGCACCGGCCTCCGAGCCTCCCAGTCGGTCTGCTTTCAAGCCCGCACTCTGAACACTGAGAAGGGGACTGCTGGGTGGACAGACGGCAGGGATGCCCTGGGCTTTGGGCAGCTCCGGATGTCCCTGGATTTTCACCCCCCTGGCGAGGAGGTGCTGGTGTGTTATTGCCGTGCAGGTGACGACTCCGTGGTGAGGTGGTTCTGATCAGAGAGGTTCTGCGGGTGTGGGGGACACATAGCAAGTTGGGTCTGGGCATCCGTCGGGCTCTTCGTGATGCCACACTCGCGGTGCCAAGCGCCTGGCCCGGGGTGGGTGGGCACAGGCTCCAGGGAAGGGCTGGCAGGTGAACGGGACATAACAGTGGGGGTGGGGGTGGGGGGAGCTACAGAGAGCCACCACAGAGAAGGTCCTGACCGTCATGCCCCTCTGCCATGGGGCACACAGCATTGCCGCCCTTCTCCTCTCCTCAACCCTGTGCGAATGAGCGTGCCCATAACGAGTGCTATTTCCAGTGCCTTCTGGGCACCAGGCATGGGCTGAGTGCCTTGGCCATGTTATCTCAGGTGTCCCTTCTCAAGGAAGAGACTCTCGTGTCCCCGTTTTACACAGGAGGAAACTGAGTCCCAGAGAAGCCACCTCACTCCATGGGCACACCACCTGGCAGTGCTGGAGCTGGGTTTGAACCCAGGAAGTTTGGCTCTACGGGCTTCACGTTGAGCCTTTCTCACCTCTCAAAATAGACTGAGAGGTGAGGTGACTTGTCCCAGGCTCCTGGGGGCTTCAGGAGCTGGGAAGGGGGATCCGCTCCCCTGACCCGCGCATCTTCCACAGGGTCCCAAACCTTTGTTCCCGCAGTCCCTCCGCCCGGCGTGCCCTTCCCCGCCAGCGGTGGGACTCGCACGAGGGCCTTCCTGGGCGAGGCCTGGCCTGGGCTCCCCGGGTGAGTCTCGCCCCCGCCGCTTGTGTGGCCTGGCCCTGCTCGCCTCTGGTCCTCGTGGGTCTCCCCAGCTCTGCAAGCCCCTTTAAGACAGGGCCGGGTCAGTCGTCCCGTGGTCATTCCTCCGTCCCCAGACGTGGGTCATCAGTGTCTGTTGGCTTGAATGGGGCAGTCCCTCTGCTGATGTCCCCAGGTCCCATCCACCGAATCAGCACTGCCCGTAAGGGTCTGGGATCGGGGCCGGGCAGGGTGGCTCCCGCCTGTGATCCCAGCACTTTGGGAGGCCAAGGCAAGAGGATTGCTTGGGCCCGGGAGTTCAAGACCAGTCTGGGCAACATAGCAAAACCTCATCTCTACAAAAAACTTAAAAAACCCGCCAGGCACGAGGCTGAGGGAGGCGGGTCGCTTAAGCCCAGAAGTGTGAGGCTGAGATGCACCAGGATCGCGCCACTGCGGTCCAGCCTGGGTGACAGAGTGGGACCCCGTCTCAAAACAAACGAGCCAGCGAACAAGCAGACAATCAACCAGCTCTCACGTGAACTGAGAGAGGGAGAACTCACTCAGTACGGTGAGAACAGAACCGAGCCCTTCGCGAGGGGTCGCCCCCGTGGCCCAGCCAACCCCCACCACCTCCAGCTTCTGGGGTCACACCCCGACTGTGGCAAGGGTGCTCCCTCCCCTGGCCCCACGGGGTCTGGCCCGCCTGCCTTTCTGACCTCAGCCCGCACCACCCTCCCCGGCCCTTCCCTCCGTTCCTCAGACGCCAAACTCGTTCTTCCACCCAGCTCCCCCTCCCACTCCTGCTCTTTCCGGAGGCCTCCGTGGCTCCCGGTCCAAAAGAGAGTCTCCGGTTTTCTCTCTTTCAACCTTCCTTCCTTTCCTCCAAAATGCATATTGCAGCTAACGGGTATTTTGTGGGTCTATTCACCCGTCTGGGCCCCCCACCCTGCTGGAATGTCAGATCTCTGAGGGCGGGGAGTGTGTGTTTCTTGCGTCCCAGGACACCCCGGCGCGGGGCTCAAGACCCTGCCCACGGTCGAGTTTCCCGAACATCTGTTGACAGATTGACCCGAGCCTGCAGGAGTGTACTGCAGCCCCTCGTGTGTGGGGCACTGCCAGCCCGGAGCTGGCCTGGCCGAATTGAGGGCTGTGTCCCTGGATGGGATGTCAACCCCTCTCACTGGGTGTTGTCTGGGCGGGGGTGACACGTGTAGTAGGCACAGCGTGTTGTGACATTCGTAGGTGCTCCCTCAAGGGTAGTTATTATTATTTTTAAAACGCTTGTCAGGTGGATGTGGCATTTATGAACTTCTTACTGTGTTCCTGTTATGGGGCAAATTGGGTCTCCCTAAAAAAGTCCTAACCTCCCAGTGCCTCAGCCTGTGATTGTATTTACAGATAGGTCCTCGAGAGCGTCGCTTAAGCTTAAGTTAGTTCATTACGGTGTCGGGGTCCTCATCCAGTGTGCTTGGCGTCTTTTAAGAGGAGACTAGGACACAGACACACACAGAGGGAAGACGGGTGAGACCACTGGGAGGAGAAAGCAGTCTACAAGCCAAGGAAAGAGGCCTCAGGAGAAACCAACCCTGCCAACCCCTTGATCTTGAATTTCCAGCCTCTAGAACTGTGTGAATACGCATTTCTGTTATTTAAGCCCCCAGGTCTGTGACACTTTGTTGTGGCAGCGCTAGCCGACTAATACAGCCACCTAATCCAATTCCCCAAGCTCTATCAGGGAAGCATTTTCCTCCATTTTAAAAACTAGGACACCAAGGCTCAGAGATAACTCATTGGCCAAGGCCAAGGACGTGCTGGTCCAGGTTGGCGCTGACGTTTGAACCTCGGTCCCTTGGCCTTACCTTAAAGCGGACGCAGGCCATGCCAGCTGACATGGTCTTACCCGAGGGGCTGCTGAGCTCGGGGGCGACGGTCTGAGTCTCCGTGTCTTGTGATTGGCAGGTTAGAAAGTCATGTGACTCTTGATGGGCCCTCTTCAACCTCCCAGATTGTGGGTCTCAAGTTCCCCCTTCTGGTGTGTGCCTTGCCAGAGTTGTAGAGTATTTGTGAGAAACAAAGCTCTTCATACTCAAGACTCTATTTAGGTTAAAAAAGGCGGAAAAAGAAAGTCCCACCATGGTGCCCTCTGACTGCAGTGTCTCAGAGGCACAACGTGGTGTCTGCGGCTGGTGGCTGTTCCTGAAACCTGATGGGAGTTTTTGGTTCCACCTTGACTCAGCCCCTACACCGCGCTTGGTTATCAGGAGGGAGAGTCCAACGATGAGCCTCTGTTGACTGTCTGCAAGCATTCGCAAAGCGCTTTCACCTTGTTTCCTTCGATGTCCAAGAGAAGCCCATGAGGTGGGCGGGTCGGAACCTTGGCTTCCCGTCACTCGGGAATGTTGGTCTCCAGGGAGGCCGGCTTCCTCTGAGCGCCCAGCGCGGGCAACTGCCCCTTGGTCGTCCTGTCATGTGTCCCCTCCTCTTCACTCTGAACCCCGAGTTTTGGAATTACCTCACCATGTGTTACTTTGCGGTCCAGCTGCCTGGTCGGTGGGCTGTGTTTTCTTGGCTGCCATTTCAGCCAGAAACATCGGGTTAAATATCTGGAATGTCTGTCACGTCATCCACACGCACTTATGAAACATTTAGGTATCCATTGGGGTGCTCTGAATTGCCAAAAACGGGGGCAAATCCTGGCTCCGTCTGGGCTTGCAGACTCAGAGCTGAAAAACCAGATCTTAAAAATGGCAGGGGAGCCAAGAAGCAGGAAGCACACGATGGGCTTTCCTCATGACAGGCCAGCCGCCTGACCCCCTGTCCTCTCCAGGGCCAGGCCACGGTGGCCATATTGAACTCACAGCCATGACTCCCTTTGGCGGTCTTGGTTCAGGAATCCAGTGGTAGCATCTGATTGGCCCACACGTGTCATGGGCCCACTGAGAAGTGGTGTGTGATTGGCTGAGCCTAGGTCCCATGCCCGCATGGTGTGGGGCATGGAGGGAAAGAGGTGGCCCCTCTACCATACCCAGTGGGAGGTTCCCCCCAAATAGAAAGGTGAGTGCACAAGAGCACCCCCCCACGAAGCCCTCCTCGGGCCCACCCTTTTGGAAGGGCCAGGCTCCCTTCCAATGTCTGGCTGGTAGGCTGGGGCAGGGGGAGGCTTGGTGGACAGAGGTAAGACGTTTCACCACAGCCATCCCGTCAGTAATGGAAGGCTTCCACACTTCCAGCACAAATACACACACACACACACACACACGGTGCCAAAACAATGTACACCTACTTTGAGTGTGATGTTCACTCAAAAGCTGGTGTTAATCACATGAATGTTCGCATCACCACAGGACAGGCAGGACAGTCAAAGGAACTGGCAGAAGCACAGTTGAGCGAACGTCATACTACACATTGCTACCGTTATGCAACTTCAAAAAGTAATTCATAGATAGCGCCTCTTAAAATGTGTGTGCATCTTTTTGGTACCCCCTGTGTATATGTATATATTTTTTGAGTCAGAATCTCACTCTGTCACCCAGGCTGGAGGGCAGTGGCACCATCATGGCCATCTCAGCCTCGACCTGCTGGGCTAAGGCGATCCTTCCGCCGCAGCCTTCCAAGCAGTCAGAACCACGGGCGCGTACCACCACCATTCATTGTAAAAACGAGGGTCACCAAATCGCCCAGGCTGGTCTCGAACCCCTGGGCTCAGGCGGTCTCTCACCTCTGCCTCCCAAAATGCTGGGACGACAGATGTGAACCACCGTGCCCAGCTATCACAAATATTTAGCTGGGCACACACCTGGGCCCAGGTACGTCACAGTCCTTGTCCATGTCAAATACTCATTCGTGCCATCATGGTGAGGGTCGGGCTACAGCTTGTCATGTCTGACCAGTCCTCTCTTGGGGGCGTTAGGCTTTCTGTTTTCCCGCTGCTGACACCATCTAAAGGGTCCCAACTCCATCCCTTCCCAGAGCACGCCCTGTAGCAGGCTAAGAGCACCTGAGGCGAAGTCCTGGATGCCAGCGTCCCCACGATAGTCAGAGCCCCACCAGTGGTGGGTCCCTTTCCCGACCTAAGCAGGAGGGAGCCAGAGGTGGGCATAGGGCAGCAGTGACAGGGCTGCCCAGGGCTGGCAAGGCAGGGGCGTGGCCAGGGGAGCTGCCCCTGGGCTGGCAAGCGGGAGCGTGGCGGGCACTTTGCAGGAAGACTGCGGCTGTCCCTGAGAGCTGGAGGGGCAGCTCCGGGCCCCAGGCTGGGCCTGTGAGATCCTTGCGGCCTGCTGTGGACATGCGGGTGGGGTGGGCGCTTTTGATTCACACACAGCGAATGATCTTATTCTCACCTTTCTTGCTGGTGACACGTTCTGGTCGAAGGAGACATTGGCAGTGGGGCTTGGCAAGAGACAAGTCATTTGTCATGGCTGTTTGCCAGCCTGCGTGTCGTTGCACAGTCTGTCCTTGGGAAGTCCTGCCCACCTGCCGTGTGGATGGTGTCTCTCTCCCCCACGCACACTCATACACACACATGCGTACACACGTGTTTGCACCTCTGAGAATGCAGTTCCCCAGAGGAGGCAGAGAAACCGGGCGCTACAGACTGTATGGGTTGATGGCGTCCCCCCACAATTCATGTCTACCTGGAACCTCAGAATGTGACCTTACTTGGAGATCATGAAGAAGAGGTCACACTGGACCCAGTGAGCCCCACATCCAATGACAGGCATCCTTATAAGGAGAGGACACACAGAGACACACGGGGTGAGGAAGGCTACAAGACGCCGGGGGCGGAGATGGGTGTGATGTGTCTGCAAGTCAGGAAATTAACCACCAGAAGGGGCAGGAACGGACCCTCTCTCAGCCTCCAGTGGGACCCAAGCCTGACTCTGGACACCTTGACTTCTGGTCCCCCAGAACGGTGGGAGAATACACACGTTTCTGTTATTTTGAGCCGCTCGGTTTGTAGCCATTTGTTCCAGCAGCCACGGGCCACTAATTCGCAGCCCCAACCCGGCCCCCGACGATCGGACCTGACATTCCTCATCCAAGGCTTGAGCACTGCAGGCTCTGGGCACGTTTTCTGCAAAGGGCCGGGTAGGAAATACTTTGGACTCTGCAGGCCACATAGCGTCTCTGTTGCCTAGCTTTTTGTGTTTTGTTGCCGTTTGTTTGTGTTTGGTTCCCAACCCTTTCGAAATGCAGGAAACGTTCTCGGCTCTCAGGCTGGGTCTGGCCTGATGCTGCAGTTTGCAGACCCCTGCAGTCGCTGATTTTGCCTCGAGGGAGCCCTGGCGACACACACAGCCTGTTAGCAGGCCGAGAGGGCCTGAGACCATGGGAATGATGACGGTTTTCCCCAAGCGAAGCCGCAGGGGACAGCACCCTGTGGGTGTACACCTCCCCGTTTCCGTCTGTGTGTGAGGCCACAGGGACAGCCCCAGGCCGGTGTGGGCCTCCGCACAGCCCCGTCTGTGTGGCTGGGGCTTCACTCCCCAGGACAGAGCACGGCAGTTTGGAGCTCAGGGGAGGAAGGAGGGGCCTCTCTGGAAGCCCCCTCCGACCACCTGGCAGGCTGGATCAGGCGTCTCTCTGAGACCCCAGGGTCGCCATGCCTCCCTCTGTCCTCGCAATGACTTCTGTGGTGCCCTTGGCCCTTTGGGAGGGCAGGACTGGTGAAGTCATCTCTGGGTGGCGCGAGCCCGGCGCAGGGTTGGAGGACTGCAGGGAGAAGAGTGACCGGGTGTGTCCGTTTGCCTCCACCCAACCCCAGCATCCCAGAGTGCTGGGTCCGAGCCTCACCCCGGAGGTGCAGAAATCTAGAAAAGAGGGGAACGATCTTTAAAAGAGCATGTGCTGGCGACCGGGTCCTGGGGTTTGGAGTCGACCCAGACTGGAAGTCTGGCTTTGCTGCTTGGCAGCTGTGCAGCCCTGGGCCAGTGTCTTAACCTTGCGGGGCTCTAGTTTCCTCTGCAGGAGGGCACAGCCCCTCCGCGGGTCCGCCCCTCCCAGCACTGTCCATGGGTTGCTCTGATCGCCCCATTTTACAGCCGAGGAGGCAGAGGCCCCAGGAGGCAGGTGACGTCACAAGGCCCGGCTGTCCCCACCCCTCCTCCCCGTGGGGAGCCACTGCCTGCCGGAGGCGTGGTCCCACCTGTGGATGGCCCGGCCACGCGGAGGGAGCCCTGCTCATCTCTGTCGGCGGATTGCATGATGGGAATCCGGGCCTGCTGCCCTCCGAGGCGCGGGGACCTCGCCCAGCCTCTCCTGGCGGCGCTCCACGCGTCGGGAGTGTCCGCGGCCAGGCCAGGGCCCGCCTCTCCGTGCCCGCCTCCCTCCCTGGGTGCGCAGGCCTGCCGGTCTCCTCCTCCGAGCTCCCCTGGGCCCCGATCAGCATCCGTTCTGGAGGCCTGCTGGCGACCCTGGACTGGGAGGCATCCTGAAGTGCTGCCGTCAGCCCAGGCCAGGGCCGGGGTCCCCGGGGCCCTTGAGAGCCCGGGCAGAGTGTGTTTACCCAGAAGCCAGAGCGCCACCGGAGGGGACCGATGACGCCCGGGAGGGCTGGCCCTGGAAACGGACCCTGGGGCTTGGCCCTTGGGATCCTGGGGGCCGGGCTCCTTCTCAGCTGCAGGGAGGGACCGGGGGACCCCCTGGAAGGGCCAGACTGGGGGCCCCAGGAGGGAGGGGTGGCAGGAGCCCAGGAGGGCCGGCTCTTCTCACGGGGAAGGTTCCCAAGGCCCGGGGCCTCATCCGCAGTGGACTGGGGGGATGGCCGCGCCCCCCCCAGGGGATTCCGACACTGGGCTTCTCAGAAGCAGCCTGGCCCCCGGCCCCCTCCTGGGCTCCTGCTTCTCTCTTTTACTCCCTCCCTCGGTGGGGTCTGCGGGGGGGGTCTGATGAATGCCCCTCCCCCCCGCCCAGGGGCTAGACCCACTGAGAATAAGTCGAAGGAAGCGGCGAGTGGAGACACAGGATACCAGACACGGGATACCATTCTCTGACCGTGCTGCTGGCTCCGGTGTGGAGGCCAGGAGGGCTTCCCCTGGTGCTGGGCCCTGGCAGGCCCGGAGGGGAGGTGGGCGGAGCTGGGAAGCTCGGTGGTGGGCACTTTTCTCCCAGGAGGTTGGGGAGAGGCGGGCGGGGTCTGGCCCGCTCCCTTCCAGACACTCCCATGGGAGTGAGGTGCTCTCCCTCCCCAGGGCGGGCGAGCAGAGGGAGGCCAGGAGCCTTCCTTCGCCAGCACCCTGCCCAGGAGGCCCAACAGGCTCTCGGAAAGAGCGTCTCTGCCTCCCCAACCCTGCCAGCTGGTCCCAGCCATCCTGCTGGGGGGGTGGGCAGTGTGGCCTCCAGAGCAGAGGGGTCTGGAGGGCGTGCTGGCAGCACAGGCCTGGGTCTGGGAGGGAAACGGAACGGCCGGAGGGGCCCAAGGGGCGCTGGGTGCGGCCAAAGTTTTCACTTCACCCTGGGGGTCGCAGCGGCTCTGTGGGGGAAACCTCGGGCTGGAGGGGCTGGTGAGGCCCAGCTGGGAGGCCCGGCCTTGGACAGGCCGGGCTGATGGATCGGCGTGGGCACTTTCTTGAGGTACTGGTGAAAGGCTTGGGACCAGAGCTGGGTTCGAATCCTGACTTCCATTCTTGGTAGCCGTGTGACTTTTGTGACGTCCCGTGGCCTCTGGAATCTCAGTTTCTTCATCTGTGAAGTGGGGAAAACGGGGTTTGGTGGGGTGATGGTGTGCACGTCAGACGTCCGCCCCAGGGCTGGGCACACAGGCAGCCTCATGCTAGTCTCCGTGTTGCTCGGGGAGGGGCGGAAGTGGCGCTGAGCTGAGCCAGCTCCCTGGCTGGGCTGATGGGGAGGGGTGGTGGAGGAGAGTTTGACTTGGAAAAGGGTGGGCTCCGTCCTGGGTGTGTGGTGTTCAAACCGCTGGTGGGAAACCCACGTTGAAAGGCCCAGTGCGATGGCTGGGAGTTTGGGACCAAAACAGTTGGTTCCGTGATCGCCGATCCTGGGGCTAAAGGGTGTGGGGTGCTCGGTGGCAGAACTGGGGCAGTTGGGGGAGCTGGTAGGAGGAGGAATTTGAGCTAGCTTATGTGCAATTTGGGCAAGCTGTGTTGTGTGGTAGTGAGCTCCCCATCACAGGAGGTATGCAAGTCTTGGCTGGAGGGCTTCTTGAGGGGCTGTAGTAGAAGGCAGAGAGGGTTGGACTGGGTGACCTCCGGGTCCCCTCCTGAGTGACCACAACTCGTCAGAGCCCCTCCCTGCTGGCCCGCCTCTGTAGGAGTCAGGGCACAGAGGTGGCTTCCAAAGTGTGGCTGTCACTGAGACCCTGCCTGAGCTGAGACTGCCCAAATGCGTCTTTTTTTTTTTTTCTTTAAAA
>NW_007248591.1:51936-56814 GCF_000164805.1 Carlito syrichta
GACACGGCAGGTCCCAACATGTGGACCCAGGGAGTGTAGCTGTGAGCCCGCGGCTCTGTGAGAAGACGGGGCCTCCGTGTCCCTGGTCTTGGCACCCCGCGGCCTGTCCTCCCAGACGCCTGCATCCGTTTCGGACACCATCCCTTCCCGAGAGTGAGTGGGCCGATCTCCGGCTGATGCTTGGTTCCCATGGCCACCGAGGATGGTGGCGGGGGGAGCTCACAGGGAAAGGCTGTCTCGGGACCTCAGAGCGTCTGCAGGAGGCCCAGGGGAGGGCTTTCCATCCGGGCTTTCGGATGGGGCCCCAGGGCCCAGAGGAGTCAGGCAGTTGGCCCGAGGTTGCACAGCCAGGAAGGAGTGGCGGGCGGCGATTTGCACTGGGGCCTCCCGTTTCCTGCTCCTCACCCCACACGGCTCTGGGCCTGGTGGAAACATCCGAAGCTCAGCAGAAGGTCCTTCCCCCCGTTTTGCTTCTCTGAGCCCCAGTTTCCTCATGTAGAGAGTAGGAAGAACACCCCCGTTATCCTCTGCTCTTCGCAGTGGTGAAATGCGATCCAGATATGGGCTGTCTGTGTCAACGGTGACGTGCGGTTCCTGAGTGAGGGTTGATGTGGGTGCCTGCAGCCGTTCTCGAGGCCCAAGGGCCCCTGCCAGCCCCCTGCTTTCTGTCCAGCCGTCCTCACCCCAGCAACAAACCCCAGAGCCACCGCAGATGGCAGCATTCTTCTGTGAGTTTCCACGACGTCCACTGTGCACACGTCCACAGAGTGTGTGCACGTCTGGCTCAAGTCTGCAGAACTAGCTTTTCGTAAGGGTAGGGAATAATGCGGGTGCTGCTGGGTAAATATTGGGCCTGTCCAGGGTCCGCGGCATAACTCGCCTGCTTAACCCGGTTCTAGCCTGGAAGAGCAGAAAGACATAAAACTTGGCAGCGTTTTGCTTCTTTGAATATGTGTTTACCTGTCAGAACACACATGCACGCACGCACACACACAGGCACACGTGGCACACGATTTCTGTTACCGTCCAGTGCGTAACTCTGTGGTTTTAAGTCACATCTGTCTGCTTTTGGTCATCGCCTGGTGACACGGTGCTGGACGCTTACTCTCTAGGGTCACCGTGGGGACTAAGGGAGGGAGGCCCAGTGAGTGATGCACCCCCACAGCGGCGCACAGATGAGTGGTCAGGGTTGGCCGCCATGATCACAGCTTAGGACAGGCTGCAGCCCTGGAGAGGCCCGAAACGGAGCCAGGCAGGCGTATGTGGCCCTCTTCGAGGCCCCATCCCAAGTCTGCCTCCGCATTCCTGTGCGGGGAGCGCCCAGAACACCCACCCTCGCTGGCAGGAGAAGCGAAGGAAGTGAAGGGGGCTGACTTTTACAGACGTTTAAGTCGTGCTTCCTTAAACGCGAGGCATTGCTCTAAGTACTTTTCAACCACTAAGGCATTGGATCCTCAGAACAACCCCTTAAGGTATTATCCCCATTTCCCAGATGAAGAGGCGGAGGCACCAGGGGTATTACGTACCCGGGGAGCCTGGCAGGGCCGCCGGGTCTGGGTGGGGTGGAGACAGATTTGAAAACCTCAGAGGCACAAACAAGGATGGGGGCGGCTTAGGGAGAAACGGATCGGGATGGACCAGGGCTTCCTCGTGGGGGGCGGGGCGGGAGGAAGGCTGAGCGGGGCGGAGAGGCACGTCCTTCTCGGTGCCCCCTGCGGCACGCAGGCTGGCCCGGGCCGGTCGGGAGCATCACGCCACCAGCCCTGTGGTCCGCACGTCCTCACCCTCTCTGCTCCTCAGTTTGCTCCTCATCAGAACAGGGCTGTGGTGTCAGACGAGGCTCGATGATCCAGGAAAGGGCGGCCTGCCGGCTCACGTGGGGGTCAGTGGCAGAGCCGGGCTTCTCCGCGTCCGCCTGCCTCTGCGCTGTGCTGCCCGACGTCCGTCCACTCCCCGGTCCACAGGCCAGTGGGCCAGCCGACGACCTCTCGCGGGCACTTCCTCTCCACGCCACACGCCCCCGTCCCCGCGTCCGCCCCACAGCAGCCGCTACCCGGTGGCCTCCCTGCCTCCCTTGTCCCGTCTCCCTGATACTTGACCTTCCGTCTAAATCCGAACTCAAACCCGAGACCCCACCAGCCGGTGGGCACAGGGGGTCTCTGCTCCGGCGGTGCCGGCCCTTCTCCTGGTGCATACGCCAGGGGAGTCAGTCATGGCCGCCGCTCCCCGGCCAGGGGTTTGGGAGCCCCCTCCGTCATCAACAGTGGGTGACTGGGGCATACCCGGAGCGGAGGGTTAATTAAATCACACGGTGAGGCTTGTAGAACACGGGATGCTTCATTAGGCCCTGCGTGGACGAGTGCGCCCAGCGGCTCTCGATACCCCCAGCAGGCTGGAGAGCTGGTGTAATTACAGCTCACGCTCGGCTTCATTAGCGCGCCGAAGACTCCGCGGAAAGTGGGCCCGGGGAGCGGGGCGCCGAGGCGCGTGCCTGAAACCCTAGCACTTTGGGAGGCCAGGGCGGGAGGATCGCTTGCGCCCAGGAGCTGGAGACCAGCCTGGGTATGAGCGCAAGACCTCTCTACAAAAACTAAAATAAAAAAAATGTACGAAATTAGCTGGGCGTGCCGCGTGCGCCTGCAGTTCCAACGACCCAGGAGACCAAGGCAGGAGGATGGCTTGAGCCCCGGAGCCCTAGGCTGCGGTGAGCCATGACGGCATCGCTGCAGTCCAGCCTGGGCGGCAGAACAGGACCCGGCTCTGAAAAACCCAGCAAGAGCGGAAGGAAGGAAGGAAAGGGGGCATCCCCCAGGCATGGGAGCTTGCTCCTAGGCCGGGGTGTGTGCCCCGTGCCAGCTTGTGTGAGGCTGGGGTCCGTGCCGTGTAGCTGGTGACGCCAGGCTGGCTCTTCACTTTCAACTCTGCTTCCAGAGAGAAGAGTTCTCCAAATCCTGAAAGCAGGGAAGGCCTCAGTGGAGGTAAAAGAGGAACTGCCATCGAAATGATGCCAGAAAAAAGACTGGAAGGGCATTCCGGGCAGAGGGAACAGCACAGGCAAAGGCGTGGAGGGTAAAAGGGCCCGGCTTGTTTCGGGAACAGGGCATGCCTGCTGAGGCTGGAAACCAGGGTCTCCTCCTGGCTCTGCCCCAACTCCGCTCTTGAGTACTGGACGTTCACCCCCCTCAGTGTCCCCGGGGCTGTGATATGTGTCTGGCGGGGGGTGCAGCCTCTGGTCACCTGCCATCTCCCGCGTGAGACTCTCCCTACCTGGCTCCCATCTGCAGCACGCACCACCCCAGTCCACCTCCCCGCCAGGGCTAGCGGCTCCTGGCACATCTCGGGCAGCCCTGGAGGGTAGACTGAGCCGTTTCCAGAGGATGGGGCTCTGGGTCCAGCTGCTCTGTGCTGGGGGGCCCGGTGCCTGGCACCACTGGCCATCTTTGAGGAAGCTCGTGGCCCCCCACGGGAGGGGCCTCATTCTCCACCCAGGCTGGGCGTCAGCGGCGCTCCAGCAAGTCTTAGACCAGGGTGACTTTCGTTGCTGCTGTTTTACTTTTCTGTGTGGTGTATTTTTGTTTCATTTCATTTCAGAGGCAGAGTTTTGCTGAGTCACACAGCCGGGTCTCCTTGGAGGCTGGACTTGAACTCCTGGGCTCAAGCCATCCTCCTGCCCCAGCTTCCCCAGTAGCTGGGACTTCTACAGGCTTTGGGGCGCCACTACGCCCGGCTTGGGTGGTATATTTTAAGGCGGGATTTTATTTTAAAAGTGGAAGTTCTTTATAAAATGTTCCTTGCACGTACACGCCTGCCTTATAGCCATTATTTTATTGTATAGCTCCCGTTACCTGTATTTTATGTGGTAAAATGGACCAGGTGGCTGCTGCAGGATGCTGGGGACCACAGAGAACGTATGCTGCTATTTTTCCCTGGACTTTTTTCTTTTAATCCCAACTGTGCCCTTTTATATGTGCCTGCACTCTAGCTGTTTGCCTAAATCTCTACAGTCTTATTCTCCAGGGTGGAGAATAGAATGTAACACTTGACATCTAAAAATCTAAGAACAGCTGGGCACGGTGGCTCACGCCAATAATCCCAGCATTTTGGGAGGTGGAGGCGAGAGGATGGCCTGAGTCCAGGAGTTCGAGACCAGCCTGGGCAACTTGGCGAGACCTTGTCTCTACAATAAATCAAAAAACTAGCCGGACGTGGTGGCATGCACCAGTGGTTCCAGCTACTCGGAAGGCTGAGGTGGAAGGATCGCCGGAGCCCAGCAGGTCGAGGCTGTGGTGGCTGGGAGTGTGCTGCTGCCCTCCAGCCTGGGTGACGGAGTGAGACCCTGACTCAAAAAAAGAAAACAAAACCCAAGAACAAGTATTTTAGCCATAATAAAACTGGAATATTCGTAGTCCTTTAAAAAAAGAGCCTGAGGACCCTTAGAGGCCTTGAGACGGAGACACCCCTGGCCAGCTCTTTGTCCACTGGCCTCTGTCTCCTCTGTCCTCCGGATTTCTCAAGGGGATCTGCACAACGCCTGTAGTCCAAGCACTCAGGGACTTATTTGAAACACAGATTCTGACCTATGGCACAGTCATAAAGACTCTGATGGACCCGAGGCCCCACCTGGTCCCAGCACACTATGAAGCTGCCTCCGAAGGACCTGTGACGCCCCCTCCCAGAAATCGTCTTTCCAGGTCAGCAGTCTCTGCACCCTCCATTGCATCATCAGCCAATCAGCAGCTCCCATCCCCCTGCCCACCAAGTTCAAGCCTACTTCCGAATTTTCAAGAGTTCAACTGCTTTGTGATATTAAACTCTTTCTCCATTGTAAAAAAAAAAAAGAAAAGAAAAGAAATAAAAGCCGGGCTCGGTGGCTCAGCC
>NW_007248591.1:56834-84427 GCF_000164805.1 Carlito syrichta
GGAAGGCTGAGGCGGAAGGATCGCCGGAGTCCAGCAGGCAAGGCTGCGGTGGCCGGGAGCAGCGACTGCACTCCAGTCTGGGTGACCGAGTGAGACTCCGACCCAAAAAAAAAAAAAGAAATAAAACACAGATTCCCAGACCCCTCCCGGGCTTCCTGGGTCATGGCCAAGGAAGATGCCTGTTAAACAGCATGCCACAGCCGGGCTCGGTGGCTCAGCCCGTCATCCCGCGCCTTTGGGAGGCTGGGGTGAGTGATGGCCTGAGCCCGCGGGTTCGAGACCCGCCCGGGCAACCTGGCCGGACCTCATCTCTGCACTACATCAAAAACGAGCCGGGCGTGGTGGCGCGCGCCTGTAGCTCCGGCCACGCGGAAGGCGGAGGCGGAAGGGTGGCCGGGCCCGGCGGGTCGAGGCTGCGGGGGCCGGGAGCGGCCGCTGCCCTCCGGTCTGGGCGACAGTGCGACCCCGACTCAAAAAAAACAAAGCATGCCCCGCTGCCGAACCCTGAAACCACCTCCCGGGGTTCCCCGGTGGCCTCAGTTTACCCCACCCTCCCGTCACCGCATCCCCGCGCTCCGCCGCCCGCGCCTCCGCTGGGAGTCCTCGCAGAGACGGGACGGGCTCGGCTTCTGGGTGGCCGGTGATTGGCTGCCGCTGGGGGTGTGGCTACCTCCTGGCCCAATCAGAGGGCAGCAGAGGGGTGTGGCCGCGGCGAAGGGCTGGAGCTGGAGGGGTTGGGGGCGGGAGGCCCAGCGGGCAGAAGTCCTGCGGCTCTGGGGACGGGGCGTGGGACCTCTGGCCCGCTTTGGGCGCCTTTGCATCCCCTCGGGGCCCCGGCCTCTTCTGCCGTTTTTAGAAAACGTGCAAGTCGTGTATTGGGCCCGGGGCTTGTATCTAGAGCCCACAGATCATGTCCACAGTTCAGGGATAAACTAAAAGTGGACAGGGAATCTGAACAGACAGTTCTCCAGAGAAGTTGTGCAGGTGGCCAGTGACCCACGAACACACGCTTGGCATCACTTGCCGTCGGGAGAATGCAAGTTAAAACCCTAATGAGATGCCTTATGATTTTAAAACTTTTTTATTTTTGAGATGTGGGGTACAATTCAGGGTGAGGTATACAGAGGTTCATTATACAGGTACCGTTGTTGATGAGCTGTGCCCCCTTTCCCTCGCAGTTTCCCAATACTGCCAATCCTTTTCTTATAGTAGTATGACAATTGTTCAAGGTCCACGTATGAGTGAGAACATGTGATACTCAGTTCTTTGTTTCTGTGAGAGATCACCGAGTATTATGGACTCTGAGGCCATCCGGGTCGCTGCGAAGTTCATGATTTTGTTCTTCTTTATGGCTGCGTAATGTTCCATTGTGTATATGTACATTTTTTTTATCCAGTCCTCTTTCAGTGGACAACACAGTTGTTTCCATGTTTTTGCTATTGTGAACAATGCTGCAATAAACATGTGTGTAGGCATCTTTTTTCATAGAGTGATTTGAGTTTCTCCGGCTATATTCCCAGTAAGGGGATTGCGGAGTCATATGGAAGGTCGATTTTTAGATCTTTAAGGATTCTCCAAACTGTTTTCCACAGAGGTTGTACAAGTTTACACTCCCACCAACAGGGTAGAAATGTTCCCTTTTCCCCACATCCTCTCCAGCATCTGTTGTTTTTTGAGTTATTGTTGATGGCCACCCTGACTGGCGTTAGGCAGTATTTTAGTATTTCTTTGATGATTAGTGAGGCTGAGCATTTTTTCACGTATCTGCTGTCTGCTTTTCTTTTGAGAAGTGTCTATCCATGTCTTTTGCCCAATTTGTAATGGGGCTTTGTTTTTTTCTTTTCGGCACGTTTGAGTTCCTTGTAGCTCCTAGACATTAGGCCTTTGTCTGACATACAGTTGGCAGATATTTTTTCCCAGTCTGTGGGCTGTCTCCCTGCTCTCTGGATGGTTTCTTCGGCTTCTCTTCTGCCATTTTGTTGGCATTTTAATTTCTTGTTAGCCAATCAAAAGACACATATAACTTAATTTTTAAGTTCCCAATAATTACCAAATTTTCAGCATCCTCTAAATCAATGCTGAGCAGTGGAAATGTAATGCGAGCCACGTGTGTGATTTTAAGCCTGGCAGCCACGGAATTCGAGTGCCAAGAAATAGGTGGGGCAACCCCCTTTTGTGTCCCCTCCCTCTTGGGAGCTTTTCTGTCTTTTTCATAAACTCCTGCTTTCTCACCGCCTCCCAAAAAGAAATAGGTGAGATTGATTGTCATAAGGCGCATAGCCAAAATATTATCAACATGTCAATGCCAAAATTATTATTATTATTTTTTGAGTTGGAGTCTCACTCTGTCACCCAGACTGGAGGGCAGTGGCCGCTCCCGGTCACCGCAGCCTCGACCTGCTGGGCTCCGGCGATCCTTCCGCCTCAGCCTTCCTTGTAGCCGGAACTACAGGCGCGCGCTACCACGCCCGGCTAATTTTTGATTTATTGTAGAGATGAGGTCTCGCGAAGTTGCCCAGGCGGGTCTCGAACCCATGGGCTCAGGCAGTTCACTCACCTCAGCCTCCCAAAGTGCTGGGATTACAGACTGAGCCACCGAGCCCGGCATCAAAATTATTAGTGAGCTATTTTACATTGTTTTTCATATTACATCTTTGAACTCTGGCGTGTATTTTTTTGCTTCCAGTACATCTCAACTCAGACTAGCCACATCTCAAGGGTTGTGGTTCATTCACCACCTATGGCCCCTGGACTAGACAGTGCTGCTCTAATGACTTAGCTTTATATCCTCGGGGAAGTAAGTATTGTTGCGTCTGTTTAGCCCACTTTTGAATAGTTTAAGAACTTTTCAGTTCATTCTTTTAAGGGTGTTTGACTTCTCACTGTTGGGTTTCTAGCAGTCCGCATTCATAAAATCTGCTGGAGTATTCAGTCCAGTCATCCTGACTTGCTGTATCCTGTTTTTGCTGGGTCATCGTTGACACTCCCTCCTTGCTACATGCACTTGTCAGGTCACACACTGCCAACATTCATTTCTGATTAATGATCATATTAGTTTTCTGTGACTGCCATAACATGTTTCCATATCTTTCGTGGCTTAGAACAGCAGAAACTTAGTTCTGCAGTCTCGCAGCTCTGCGGTCCAGAAGCCGAGTCGTGGTGTCCAAAAGGCTGTGGTTTTTCCCTAGCTGGCAGGGGAGAATCTTTCCTTGCCTCGAGGCTGCCAGCATCCCTTGGCTTTAAGGCCATGTTACTCCCAATTTCTGCCTTGGTTTTCACATCCCCTCCTCCTCTTTTCTCTGTGTCTTCTGTGTGTCTCTTAGGAGAACACTTGTCACCAGGTTTAGGGCTTGCTCAGGTAATTCAAGGTGTTCTTCTCATCTCTAGATCCTTAATTGCATCTTCCAAGAATCCTTTTCCAGATATGGTTCCATCTTCAAATTCCAGCAAGTAAAATGTGAACCTGTCTTTTGGGGGCACCGTTCCACTCATGACAGTGAGCCATCAGTGTGTCTTTTTCCGAGCTGTGAAGTGTGACATAAGGCCAACTTCCTGCTGGAAAGTGTTGGTCCCCGTTGGCCGGGTTAGATCCCTTTGGCCAGGCCTGGACGGGAGTCGACTTGTTGAATAAGCACATAAGACGCACTGAGGGAAGGCAAACCGGAAGACGGCAGATTATCTTCAAAACAATCCCCCTATTGGGAATATACCTGGAGGAACTCAAGTCATCCTACCAAAAAGATCCCTGCACACGGATGTTTGTTGCAACTCTGTTCACAAGAGCAAAAACATGGAACCAACCGTGTTGCCCATCGAAGCTGGACTGGATAAAAAAAATGTGGTACATAGACACGACGGCATATTATACGGGCATAAAGAAGGACAAATATATGGACTTTGCAGCCACTTGGATGGATTGAGAGTCGGTCATACTCAGTGGTCTCTCACAGAAACAAAGAACAGAGTACCGTGTGTTCTCACTCACAAGTGGACCTTGAACAATGATCGTAATACTGTAAGAAAAAGATTGGCAGTAGTGGGACACTGCCTGGGGAGGGAGGGGCACACCTCATCCACAAGGGGACCTGCATAATCAGCGTTTGTATACCTAACCCTGAATTGTGCCCCACATCTTTATACAAAAAAAAGTGAGCGTCTTCAGTGGTCCAAGAATATGTTGATGCTTGGAATGCGCTTAGCATAGGGCCAGGTCCGCACAAGCACTTGAGAAATGCTACATTTCATCATGATAATGGTAATGATCACTATTACGTGTTTATATCCATATCATATGCCTCTACGTTATTAACAAGGATGATAATAGATAAACTGCGGGAAAAAGGGACCCCTGCCAGGATACGAAACCAAGAATCGAACTGACCCCCCTAAGCGCCAGCTAGGTTTCCGCGACAAGCCCTTTCTTTGTGGGCTGTCTGATGCCGTGCCCCATGGCGGTGCGTGTTCGTGGCTGACTTTACTTGCCCGTCCTTCTGTCATATGCTCGTTGGAATGGCACGGATTTGGGCTTGCAAATGAGGCTTTCGTGAGGGTGTCATGTCAGCATCTGGACCCAAGGGGGGCTGCTTCCCAGACCCCAACCCTCTAGGGGGCCCGGGAGCAGACCCAGCCACTGCCCCCATCTAATCACTCCCCAGGCACCTGGGGGTTTGCTAATGTGCCCAGGAAGCCATAAACAGCCATGAAAGTGCTTGTGGGACTGCCGGGCGTGCGGTTGCCCTGGGGTCCCTTCCCATAATTAAATTGGGACTCTCCCTTCTGCCTTGGAGAAGAGAAGGCGTCCGTCCTCCCGGTGGCTCATCCATCCCTTCATTCTCCCATTCATTTGTTCAGCACATTCATCTGCGTGTCCGCCAAGCCACCGTCAGACGCCTGCCGGGAGCCAGGCTGGAGCACTGGGCTTCTCATTCCCAAATGGCGGAGTGAGGGTTGGGTTTGGGGTTAGGGTTCAGGTCAAGGTTGGCTCGGCCAGCTCTGCTGCACAAGAGCTGTGATCTGGGGAGGCCTCCTCAACCCAGAACAGGAAGACCCTGAGCAGTAGCTGCCCTCCAATGTGGCCGCGGGAACTGCAGGGGGACATGGGTGTCAACGCCCACCCACGGCCCGGCCCGGGCCAGCAATAGGTCACACCGATTTTGTGCCAGACGCTCTTCTGTGCGGTTGACATCCGTTAACGTGTTTAATTGGCCTGGTCACTCTCCAGGAGGTCGCGTGTGTCGTTCTTACTTTGCTGGTGAGGCCGGCGAGGTAGACGGAGGGGCAGCGACTTGCCGGACATGGCACAAGCGGAAGAGCCTTGGCCTGGGCCAATCTGCCCACAGGCTGGCACTCCTCTGGCCTGCCTCTCAGCACGCACGGGCCCCCTGCTCGCCTGGTCTGCCCGCCCGCCTTCAAGGCCCCGCTACGATCGGCGGGTACCCTGAAGGGACCGTGCTTTTTCCACACGTCCCCACCTTTGTGCTTGTTGAAGACCCTGTGCGCCTGCCTCCTTTGTGCTCTCCCTGGAGCCTGTTAAATGCAGCTTTCTGGGCCCCACTCCAGACCTCCAATTCAGAATTTCCCGGGCCTATAATGTTCTAACAAGCTCCTTTCTCAGTAGGCAGCTTAAAGGTCACCCCTCCAAATCTTTAGAATGACAAGTGTGCCGTGGGGCTTCACTTTTTTTTTTTTTTTTTTTGAGTTGGAGTCTCACTCTGTCACCCAGGCTGGAGTGCAGCGGCGTGCTCCTGGCCGTCGCAGCCCCGATCTGCTGGGTCCAGGCAATCCTTCCACCTCAGTCTTCTAAGTAGCTGAAACCCCAGGCATGCGCTACCACACCTGGCTAGTTTTTTGATTTATTGTAGAGACGATGTCTTGCCAGGTTGCCCGGGCTGGTCTCGAAGCCCTGGGCTCAGACAGTCCTCTCACCTCCATCTCCCAAAGTGTTGGGATGACAGGCATGAGCCACCGCGCCTGGCCTGGGGCTTCACAGCTCATGTTGCAAGCATTCAGCCAAGTTCAGTCAAGCGCAGGAGGTGAACGCACCTTGTGTCTGCAAAGTGCTGTGCAGACGGGTGAGGTCGGGAGCAGCCGTCACCGCTTTTCAAGGTCTTCGGTGCCTCTGGCAAGACAGAGTGGAAGCATCTACAAGTAACTGCCTTCCTGGAAAGCAGGAAAAGCAAGTTCGACGTGCACTTACAATGCACCTTCTGTGTGCCTGCCCCTTGCTGCCCGTGGGGACCTTACACTTCAGGGAAACCGAGGCACTTCAGCCGGGCCCTGGGGAACATGTGGAAAGGGGACCTCCAAGCGCTTCCCCCCACCAGAGTCCCCAGAAACCTCTTGCCGTGCCTGGCACTCTCCCACTGGCACTCCAGCCTCGTGGCTGAGGTGGGGAGGTCCCCACAAGTCCCCTTCTGGGGACACCAGTTCTCTGGTGGTGACAGACACTGAGCACCACCAGAGAGTCGGGGAACTGGCCGGTTCTGATCTCCGCTTTGCCACTTACCGGAATTTCTTCAGCCCTGGAAGTCTCAGCTTCCTCCTCTGAAAAATGGGTATGACAATAATACACCTCATAGAAGGGTGAATGAGGGAATGCATATAACTTTCCATCGCAAAGCCTGGAACCATGAGAGCCGAATGAACCTCCATGACCGGGTGAGCCCGCGAGAAAGAACATTCTGAGGTGGGAGCAGGACTCTTACTTCACACAGGGCAGCAGCAGGCCTGTCCCCGTCGCTGGTGCTGGTCACTGTCAGCTGCCAGGGTTTCGTTGAAACGGGAGAGGGAGGGGCCGGTGGGAAGGGAGGCCCTCGGAGACCTGTGGCGGGGGTGGCTTCGGGGCGGACTCAGACCAGACTTCTGGGTGGGACACACGCATCTGAGGGTCCTCAGGGCCAGCGTGGGGGCCCAGCTCCCAGGGCACAGGGCGGCTCCAGTCTTGGACCAGCTGTGCGAGCCTGGGAGAGCCCCTCAGCACTTCCGGGTCCTTGTTCCTTGTCTTTGCGATGGGGACAGCCATGCCAGGCCCCTGGGACTGTTGTCGGGAACACATGGGGGGAGGAGGCCCTGAGTGTCGGAGCAGCGTGGCATCCCTCGGGCCTGTGGCAGCGGCAGCTGTCAGCCACCGAGTCTCCTCCTCCCGGCTCAGGGATTCTCAGGCCGAGAGGCCTGCTCTGAAGCGATTCTGATGGGACGGCCGTCTTCCCTGTCCTGTTCTCCACCTCCTGGCCCCATGTCCCCTGTCCTCCCTTTCCCCGCCTCCTATTGTAACTGGACGGCAGGTGCACACTACCAAGCCCGGCTCATTTTTTAGAAAGCTTTTTTTGTAGAGAAGGGGTCTCGCTATGTTGCCCAGCCTGGTCTCGAACTCCTCCTCAAAGGATCCTCCCGCTTTGGCCTCCCAAACGTTGGGATGACAGCCATAAGCCACCATACCCAGCCTGAATTTATTTTTTATTTTTTACTTTAAGTAGTTCCCATGCAATATTTGGGAATCTGCTTATATGAAATAAATGACTGGTTGTTTATTTGAAATTCACATTTTCCTGGGCGCCTCATCTTTCATCTGTTAGCCCCAGTCCCCGGGCACACCGGGACATTGAGGAGGTGCAGGATCTCTGGTTTCCTGATCCAGCCACCACCCTTCATTTTACAGATGACCAACCTGAGACCCGAGAGGTTAAGTGCCAGAGTCAAGGCTGCACAGCGAGGTGGTAGCAGGTTTGGGAGGGAGTAGGATCCCTGGACTCCCGCTCCAGTGCTCTTTCCCCTGTGACAGTGATGGGATGAAATAGCAGCATGCGTCCCTGTCACACAGGAGGGGAGTGTATTTTTAATCCTCCACAACTAAATATTCATGCCAGTGGAAAGATTCCAAGCTCAAAAGGCGCCCGTGCGCTCCCTGGTGAAGCTGAAGGGAGGGAACTTTGAGAATCCTTGAGGGGCCTCACCACCAGGGACCCGTCCTCATCAGCTTCACACACTTGCAAACAGAGCTGGGATTTAAGTGTGATTTGGGGTTTTCTTTTCATAATGAGAAAGATAATTAGATTTTATACACGAAACTTTAAAAGACTTATCATGACAAACAGGATAAACAGAAGGATAAACAGAAAAAAATACTGCAGCATATCTGAATGACAGGCTAAAAACATCAAGACAGAGCTAAGATCTTACAAACCAATTTGTAAGATGATTTGGGCCCACAACAATGAAATGGACAAGGTATGTGAAGAGTCATTCCCCAAACAAGAAATAAACGTGGTCAAAAATAACACAAAGAGCCGGGCTCGGTGGCTCAGCCTGTCATCCCGCGCCTTTGGGAGGCTGAGGTGAGTGGATGGCCTGAGCCCACGGGTTCGAGACCCGCCTGGGTAGCGAGACCTCATCTCTACAGTAAATCAAAAAATTAGCCAGGCGTGGTAGCACATGCCTGTAGTTCCAGCTACTCGGAAGGCTGAGGGGGAAGGATCACCGGAACCCAGCAGGTCGAGGCTGTGGTGGCTGGGAGTGGCCATTGCACTCGTCTGGGCAACAGAGTAAGACTCCAACTCGAAAGAAAATTTAAAAAAAATAAAGAAAATAACACAAAGGCACTCAGCCTCACTAATGGCCAGCCAAGTACAACTTAAATGCCAGTTGTTTGCCTTGGGTTCTTACTCAATTTGTGGCAATATTTTTAAAAGGTTGGTAAGGGAACGAGAAAAGCCAGCACTCACCAAACGGTGGCCAAGACTCTAAATTTGTAAAAACTGTCTGAAAGGCGATAGGCGAAATGTGTCAAGATGGATACGACAGGCCTTTGACCTGGCGATCATGCTACCTGGATTGCAGGCTAAGGAAATGACCCTATCCGTTTCCCACATCCTTTGCGGCTTCTTTTTTTTCTAATCGGCTAAAACACGCGTGGAGGGGGCAGGGCAGAGTGGGGCCGAATTCCTACTATCATTTACTCTTCCTGCAAAACCAGCTCCCGCGTGAACTCGGCCCCCAGCGCTCTGTGTCCGAGGCTCCGACCCCGAGGTGAGCGATCATGCATTTCAGCTGGATGAGAATTGCTCTGGGCTCTGCCTTGCCTTCGCGGTTTGCATGGGGAGCGACATCCTGGCGGCCTAATCATCCCGCCCCCACGGGAGGCTCCGTCCTGCCGCGTGCGTAATTGAAGGACTCAGATTGCTCGGTGGTTCTAATTAGCCCAAGTGGCTCCTTCTGGCCTCGGCAGAATTCACAGGCCCTCCTGCCTCCTGGTCTGGCCAGCGGGGCCGTGCAGGTGTGAGTGAGTCAAGAGACAGGCGAGACCACCTGGCGTTTCCTTCCTGAGTCTGCCTTTCTCAGGGCTCCTCCGGGACCTGCGGAGGATGGCGTGGGGGCTCCTGTCTGCCATAGAGGCCCCGCGTGTGTCCAGTCTACCACCACCCTCCCCGGCCAGGTGCTCCAGCCGTGCACTGAGCGCCTCTCACCAGCGGCCTCTCTGCTGTTCCTCCCCTTTCAGGATGCGTGCCTCCTCCTCCAGAAAGCCATCCCTGATCCCCAGACGGGGCCCTTAGGCATCCCTGGGTCTCCTTCCCTCGCTGCACTGGCGGGATCGTGAACACCTGCTTGTATCCCTGCCTCCCTTGTGAGACTGGGAGCCCCTGGCGGCAGGGGCCGCCCCGTGTCTCACCCCCTCCTGGCCTGCTGAGGGGTCGTGATACCTGCCTGCCAAAATAGCAGCAGCAAAGGTGGGAGGCACGGAGAGGAAGGGGGGACAGGGAGCCCTGTGCCCACTTGGCAGGTGAGAACGCTGAGGACGCACGGCCGGGAAGTGGCACACCCTGCCAGCTCATCAAACTTTCCACCCAGCATGGCAACGAAGAGCTTCTGTTTGATTTGGGGAAGGGGGCTGCTTCTAGGGAGAGCACAGAGGGCTGACGTCAGGCTGCGTGGTGGGTGCAAAGCCTCCTGTTCACCCGGGCCCCGCCCACCTGCTCTGTGGCCTGGGCCCGGGCACCCTGGCCTTTGGACGTTGGCTTTCGCACCTGCCAAGGGGAGACCCCCGTCTTCCGGGTGGGTCCCAGGAGAGGGTCGTGGTGGACAACACTGCATCCCAGTGTTGCGGGCGCGGCAGTCCCAGGAGGTAGTTGATGCTCGCCACATCATGAACCCCGATGTGCAGATGACACGGAGGCTCAGAGAGGTTGAATAACTGGCCCAAAGTCACGCGGCTGGTGCGTGACAGATGCAGGACTTGGGTTCTTGGTGCCAGCATCCGTGCCGTCGACCGCTCCGCACTACTGCCTGGGATGTGGCAGTGTCCGGCCTGCAGGAAGCCCCTCCGTGGACGCCACGGCTATTACGGTTCTCACTGCAGAGCTGCCGTCTCCCACTGAGGTCTGTCCAGGCCGCAGATGTTCCCGTAGATTCAGCTGTTGGAGCAGCAGGAAGACAGCACTCTACCTCCAGTTCCACTCGTGGCTGCGCATTCATTGCCTGGGCGTTCCGGAGCTGCTCTGTGGCCGCCGCTTGGCCGGCCGTGGCCCCGGGAGCCAGAGTCACCAAGACAGAGGGCTGCCAGGCCCCAGGACCACGGCAGGAGAGTGGAGACTTCAAGCCCAGCCCAAAGGGGTGTCTCAGGCTGGGATGCCCAGAAGTTGGTTCGGGCTCGGCCTTGCGTTCAGCCCCAGCTGCGGCTTCCGGCTTCAGACCGTGGCCTTGTCCTTGGTGTCCGGAAGGCCGAACGGCTGCATCTTCTTCGCCTCTGACTTGTCTATGATTCTAGCCTCGCAGAGGTTGCCATCGTAGCCAGTGTCCTGGGCAAGCACGTGTAGTCACGTTAAGGATGAACGCATGAGCCGGGCTCGGTGGCTCAGCCTGTCATCCCGCGCTTTGGGAGGCCGAGGTGAATGGATTGCCTGAGCCCGCGGGTTCGAGACCCACCTGGGAAATGGTGAGACCTCATCTCTACACTAAATTAAAAAAAAAAACAGCCGGGCGTGATAGCGCGCGCCTGTAGTTCCGGCTACTCGGAAGGCTGAGGCGGAAGGATCGCCGGAGCCCCGCAGGTCGAGGCTGTGGTGGCCAGGAGCGGCCGCTGCACTTCAGTCTGGGTGACAGAGTGCGACTCCAACTCAAAAAAAAAAATAGATGAACGCACGGCGAGGGGGGTGGTCTGGAGATCGCTCCTGGAGATCCTCCGAAACCCCCTCCTCGGGCGCTGGCCAGTGCTTCCGCGTGTGGGGCTGCTTTAGTAAGACCCTAGCCCTTTCTATGGACCATGTCCAGGAGATGCGTGGAAAGCTCTGCACCTGGGCGGCGTTCCACAGAAGGGCAGGTGAGCTGGAGGAGTTGAGTGCCAACATTTCTGACAGGATTAATGATCTAAATGTTGAGTACGGTTTCAGACTTGTTTTCATGTTCCTGTTTCATAGTCCAGAAGTGCTTTCTGTGATGACCTCACCGAGATCTTGTTTGGCCTTTGGCGCAATGTCAACATCAGCGTCCTGTCGTGTGTCATTTGGCCGAGGCGTGCGTTGGACACACCTCCAGCTGTCTATGAGTTGAGGCCTTTCTGCCCCTCGAGAGGTTTTCTCCATTCCCCTCATCCCCTTGAGCATAGCAGGTCGTGAGCGCGTGAGGCTTCACAGAGGGCTGGGAGGAGCCAGCTAGTGAGAGCTTCTCTCCGGTTCTGAGACGTTTGTGGTCAGGGGTCCCGTTGGCTGACCTCTGCTCTTTGGGTTCTGAACATCCAGTGACATGTCATCAGCCTCAGAACGCGAGAGAGTCCTCGACGGGCCCAGAGCTTCAATCACGAAGGAATGTTGCTCGGGTCAGTGATTGCCAGACGTTTTGATCTTAGGACCCTCTGCTTACACTTTAAAAATTATTGAAGATCCCTCTGGGCACAGTGGCTCATGCCTGTAATCCCAGCATTTGGGGAGGTCAAGGCAGAAGGACTGCTTGAGCCCAGGAGCTCAAGACCACTCAGCAACTTGACAACACAGTGAGTGAGACCTCATCTTTACAGAAAATTAAAAAAAAACAGCTGGCCATGGTGGAGTGCACCTGTAGTCCCAGCTACTTGGGAGGCTGAGGTGGGAGGACCACTCGAGCTCAGGAGTTGGAGGCTTCGTTGAGCTGTGATTGTGCCACTGCACTCTATCCTGGGTGACAGAGTAAGACCCTGACTCAAAACGCCAATAACGTGATTGTAGATCTTGAAGAGCTTTTGTGTATGCAGGGGCTGTGTTCTTCGACATTTGCCATATTAGAAACTAAAACCAAAACAGTTAAAAAGACACATGTGAATTATTTTAAAAATAAAAATAATAAACCCATTAATGTGAATACAGATAATATTGTTCCTGAAAAGTAACTGTTTTCTAGAAAGACTGTTAGCGAAATGCATTCTTGGAAATCTCTCTAATCTCTTTCGCGTCTGGTAAATAGTCTCACCTCAGCTTCTGTATTCCATCTGTTGTGATTTGTTGGAAATATTGCAGAGTATCCGGCCTCATGGAATCTGTAGTTGGAGAAGGGAGCCCCCCACAAGCCCCGAGAGTGGGTCTTGGGAACCCCCAGCATCCTCGGACCGCAGTCTGAGAATGGCTGATTTAGGTGGTCGATGAAACTCAAGAGAAAAGCTTGTCAGCCAAGGAGGCTTCGCGCGTGGACAGGGAGATTCAGGATCTCGGAGCCGTAACCGAAGCCACCTTGGGGTGGAAACATCTGCCATGGCTGGCTTGAGGCGTCCATCAAAGACGCCTTGCTCTGGCTCCGTCGTCCCCAGCAGTTTCGTCAGCCGCATGCCGGCCTCGTCCCACTGGACGGCACGTTCTGGCGGAAGCCCGCCTGCCCCTACCGCCCTCGCAGCTGCTGTCCAATGGCAAGCTGCCACCTGGTCCTTCCGCCTGCTTCAACCCTGGTTGCCACATCTCAATGGTCCTTGCCCTGCCTTCCGCAGCGTCCAAGAATGTTCTGGAAAGGGGTTTTTTAGTGACTGGGGGCAGCTGCAGGCGTCTCCCAGGATCAGCTCAGGCTGCCCAGGCTGGCCTCTGGCTTCCCTGCCGTCCCTGGCAGCGGGGTGCACCTGAGAGGGCGTGGTGGCTGATAACTCATTCAACCACATGGCTGGCACGACACATTTCTCATGCTGGGGTGGCGTGAGTCTGACGGCCTTGGACAAATCTGGATGAATTTACAGCCTCATAGACGGTCTTCATTGATGAAAAATGCACCAGTGCCCATTTCCCTTAATGTGATTGCGTGGGTGGTTGACTCGATTACTTTTAGGGGATGAAGTCAGCTGTTGCTGGAGGCTTCAGACGAGGTTGCTGCTGCCACTTTTTTCCCTCCTTTTCTCCATTTAAAAGTCTTTACTGCAAAGACCTTAAAAAAAAACTTTCAGTACAATAAACCGCATCCCTAAAGTGTAGATTTCCACAGTCTTGGCAGCTGTATGCACTTAGGAAACCACCACCAGAATCAAAATCCAGGGTGCGACTGTCTCTCCCCCCACATTTTTCTTGTTCCCCATATGGTCCGTTCCTGTCTCTGCCAGGCACCCCGATAGCCACTGACTTGCCTGCTGTCCCTGCGTCATAGTTTGTTCTCTCTGGGGTCATGTGGTGCATACTTGCCAGCCTGGCTCCTGTCCCTCAGCATAATTATTCTGAGCCTCACCCCCGTTGGTGCATAGATCAGTGGCTTTTTCCTTTTCATTGCTGAGTAGTATTCCATTGTGTGGATGCGTCACGATTTAGTTTTTCCCTTGTGGAAGGACATTTGGATTGTTTCCAGGTCTCAGCTGTTGTGAATGACGCTGCCGTGAACACGTATGTGCACGTATTTGTGTGCTCCCGAGCTTTCATTCCTCTTGGTTCTGAGGATGAGTGGGCCGTGTGGTTGGCACGTGCTTGTTTTAGCTCTTTAAGAAAGTGCCAAGTGTTTCCGTAGGGCTCTACCGTTGCGCCTTCCTGCTAGCAGTGTGTGAGAGCTCCGTTTGTGCGGCGTCTTCTCCAACACACTGATAGTCTTTACTCTGAGCCGTCCGAATGGCTGTATCCCCGTATCTCCCTGTGGTTTTGATTTGTGTTTTTTGGATGACAGTGATGCTGACCGTCTTTTCATATGCTTACAAACCATTCCTGTATTTCGCTTTGGGAGGTGAGTGTTCAAGTCTTTTGCCCATTTTCAATCAATGGATTATTATCACGATTTCTTAAGAGACAGGGTCCCCCTCTGTCGCCCAGGTGGAGTGCAAGTGGCGCGATCGTAGCTCGTTGCAGCCTTGAACTCCTGCGATCACGTGATCCTCCTGCCTCCGCCTCCAGAGTCGCTGGGATTACAGGCGCCCCACCACCTGGCTAGTTTTTTAATTTTTTGTAAAGACGGGGGTCACTGTGCTGTCCTGGCTGGTCTTAAATTCCTGCCCTCAAGCCATCCTCCTGCCTCGGCCTCTCAAAGTGACAACATCCGGACTCTTCTGCCCATTTTTAACACGTTGTTTTCTCTTTATTATGAGGTCTTCTTACATTTTGGTTACAGGTGCTTTGTTAGGTACACATATTGCGAGTGTTTTCTCTCTTTCCCTTGTCATGCCTTTTAATTTTCTTAACAATTTCTTTCAAAGAGCAGAAGTTTTAAATTTTGATGAAGTCCACTTCGTCTGTCTCTTCTTTCGTGGCCCATACTTTTTGTGTCTTGCCTAAGAAATCAGAGTCGTAAACATTTCCGACTGCATTTTCTTCCCGAAGTTTCATTGTTTTCGCTTTTATATTTAGGTGCCTGACTCATTTCAATGTACTTTTGTCTATGGTGTGAAGTGAGAGTCGATGTTCACTTTCCCCATCTGGATATTCGTTTATTGGAAAGACTCTCCTTTCTTCACTCGGTTGCCTGGTACCTTTGACAAGGATACATTGACCACGGGTTTGCAGGTCTAGTTTTGGAGTCTCTGCTCTGTTGTCTCGATCCATATGTCTGTCCTTTTACTAATACCACACTGTCTGTATTCCTTTCTCCTCACAGTAAGTCTTAAAATCAGGTTGGGTAAGTCTTCCAGCTGTGGTTTTTTTTAAAAGTTATTTTGGCTATTCCAGGTCCTGTTCTAACAGGAATATGTGTTCCCTCATTTAGTCCCTACAGCCCTCTGAGGCAGGTGTGTTAAGGCCATTTTACAGAGAAGGAAACTGAGGTTCAGAGGGGGGTAAGTCACTTTCCTGTGCAACCCAGGGGGGAATGAGCTTTGCAACTGCTGGGCCAGGCTGTACCACTGCTTTCAACCACTGGGCTGTGTTACCCTCGCCTTGGGGTCCCCCTTTCCTGGTTCAGACTGCTACCCTAGAGCCTGTGAGGCTGAAATGAGCTGTTTGGTTTCCTTGTCTGTCTCCCTCTGAGCTGTGGACCCCAAGAAGGCAGAAAACTGGACGTCCACCGCTATGGCCCAGCCCCGGGGACCTGGTGCAGAGTGGATGCTGGCGAATGTCGGGTGAATGAATGAATGGTGAATGGGTGATGTCCACTCAGAAAGGGACCCCAGTCAGCACCTGGCAGCTTGAGGACCAGGTCCCCGCCAGCTGCGGCTCTCAGCTGGGAGGTGCTGTGCAGGTGAGTAAGTCGAGGCAGAATCCCGCGGCCTGAGCTGGCGGAGGGGCCTGGGAAGGCCACGGCTCTCCTGGGGACGTGTGGATCGCCGGGGGCGGGTCCAGCCTCACCTCCAGACTCGCCCGCACCTGCTGATGACACAGAGAAGCGGAACGAGCTCCTAGAAGGGGAGGGGGGGCTCGCAGGTGGGAGGGCTGGGTCCAGGGCCTGCCATGACCCCTCCAGGCTGGCACAGGGCAGGGCGGACAGGGCCTGCGCGCGGCTGCAGGAGACACGGCCCCCCCCGAGGGGCAGGCTAGAGGGGGAGGTGCTGGCATCCCACCCTGCCTCTCCTCCAGTCCGGTTCCTCCTGCCCAAAGCAGGGCAGCCGTGGAGGAAGAGGTCACGCAGGATCCCGAGGCCGACTTCGTTCCCTCACCCTGCCCCGTGGCTGTGACGGTCCCACACGGTGCCGGGACCATCTCTCTGGAGGTCTCCTCCCAGGCAGCAAAGTCCTGCGTATCAAGCCAGGCCTGGTTGGCCGACCGTTCCCATCGGCCTGGGGTGATTCTCTGTTTACAGCTGAGGACCTGCAGGGGCTGAGCGGGCGTCTGTCGTGGGTGCTGTCGTGGGTGCTGTCGTGGGTGTCCGGTCCTGGTGGCTGGGGGCTCCGCAGAGGATGAGGGTCCTGCCGACGGGGATGTAGGCTTTCCAGGGGCCATGTGAAGGGCACCCATGTGGCTGTGGGAAGAGCCTGAACTCTGGGCTTTAACATGGGTTTGGACCCTGATGTAAGGATGCCCGCCAGTGTGGATGGGCCAGAGTGGGCCCGAGCTGGGTCCTGTCAGCATGTGGAGCCAGCTGTTGGGTTTGTAGGGATTTTTCTAGTCGGCTGTTAAACCGTTGCTAGCTTGGAACCAGCCCTGGTGTGAGTGTTCATACCGCTGACTCGGCAAATCCTGCAGACCAGGGCCTCCTGTACCCCCTGCCACCCCCACCAGGAGACCCAGTCGTGAACTTCTTCGGCACAGGGGCTCTGCCTCCTGGAGCCTCAGTTTCCCCATCTGTAGGTAGGGAGGGAAATGCCCACCCCCTAAGGCGCCCCCACCCTTCAACGAGGTCACAGAGCAAAATGCTTCTCAACCGTCTGAGCTCGTTGCCAGGTCCGAGGCGTGCTCAGCACCATGGCAGAGCGGTGCCGAGATACGGTGCCTGGGCTGGAAGTTGGCGTCTCCAGGAGCAGCTGGGGCAAGG
Source organism: Carlito syrichta (assembly GCF_000164805.1). Lineage (NCBI taxonomy): Eukaryota > Metazoa > Chordata > Mammalia > Primates > Tarsiidae > Carlito > Carlito syrichta. The sequence continues at coordinate 73,650 of NW_007248591.1, forward strand.
ACCGAGAGCCGTGGGGCAGGGAGAACTCTACCGGCCCTGCCTGAGGGTGCCTCAGCTTGCTCTTTTTTTAATGGGCGCAGTGGATCCCGGGCTGGAAGGGGTGTTGGGCTGTAGGCCACAAGGCACCAAGTGTTGCCCAAGGAGACTGCAGCGCCGTCCCTCTCGACGGCTCAGGGGCATGGCTGTCCACCGTGCAGGGACCTGGGACGGAGCCGGCCAGCCCTTGAGGACATCAGGAGTCCAGCCTCTGGAGTCCCAGGCACAGAGAAGCTGCCTGTCACCAGCTGGAGTACAGGGTCGCCCTGGAGCCGTGGGTCTCCCACGTGGGAGGCGGCAGAGCGCCACGCGACTGCTAGGCTGGCTGCAAGGGCTGACGCACCCTGGATGGAGCGTCCCTGTGTGCGTCCCCTGTGACCCGGGACCCCCTGGGGTGCCCCGAGGAGGCGGGGCTCACTCTGGCCAGGGAGCAGGCCTGGAGCCGGGTGGCCTCGCCTCGCCGGAGACGAGAGTCCTCTGGGGAGCAGCAGCCCAGAGTCCAGAGGACCTGCCGTTCCACAGATGAGGAAACCGGGCTGCCGACGGTCACGGCCGGTGGAGCTGGAGTTGCCCCCGCCGCCTGCTGGTCAGGCCCACACGCTCACCTCCCGGCAGGCCGCGGGTGTCCCCCACAGTGACGGGTCGTTGGGGTGTCCCGTAGGGGTGTCCCGGCGCTGCCTGGGTGGGAGAGACTGCTGCTCTCCACCAGACGGTCACGCCAGGGCCCCTGCACACGGACGGAGGCAAAGGGAGCAGAAACCAGCTTCACCCTGAAGGTGCAGATCTTGCTTTGTGTATTTGAGGACGAACCCGCCTGGCCCGTGTCTGAATTTCTGGTGCCCAGCATAAGCGCCGGCCCTTCGTAGGTGCTCATTGTTGCCGGATCAGTAGACGGCCTCCTTTGGGGAGTGAAGAATGCCCGGGCTGGCCACAGGGACGGGGTGAGGGAGGGTGTGAATCGGGTAGGTAGGGCCGTGGAAGGCTCTAGGGAGGCCCGTGGGGTGAGGTTGTGGTGTCAGAAAGTCCCGCTTGCTGCCGTGTGGAAGGGGCAGAGATGAGGACAGGAAAGCCAGGGCGGGGGCAGGAGAGGCAGGTGGAGAGGGTGGGCGGGCTCTGCCAACCCTGACCTTGGCTCAGGGCAACGTGGCTGGAGACAGCCTCCGCGTCCAGCCCCCGCCCGGAGCAGATGGGCCAGGGGAAGGGGTGTGATGGACACGCCGATGTGATGGGCCCTGAGATCTTTGGCTGGGCCCAAAGATCTGGCTGCAGCCCAAGCAGAGAGGACAGTGCCGGCGGGACCCCAGCTGCTGGGGGGACAGACGCCAGCCCGGGCCAGCTGGCCCAGCCCAGACACGAGCCATCAGCCTGAATCAGTGTCAGGCCTCCCTCTGCCTCATCCTGGCCGGGGACCAGCTCGTCGCAGCCTGCAGGACCCTCTGGCAGGCCCCGCTTTTAGTGTCGCCATTTTGAAAATGGGGAAACTGAGACCAGCGGGGTGCAGGACTCGCTGAATCACACGCCCGGGACAGGGGAGATTCGAGGCCAGACCCTCCTGCAGCGGAACTGCCACGTCTCGAACCCTTTTTCTCTTTCTCTCTCTCCCCCCGCCCCCGCCTCCGTCATGTGTTGAGGTTGCTTTCAGTGTCCAGGTGGTTCTGTGATTTCGTTCGTTGTATGCTACTCATGGCAGCTGAGAAAGTTTATCAGTTTCTTGGCACTTGGGTCTCGGCTGCGTCTTGTAGTCCCCACCCCAGCCCCGAGCATGATGCCTGTTTCAGAGATTAGGAAACAGGCTCAGAGACCGTACGTCACTGGCTGAGGTGCGGGAGCTGCACTGAGGTACGGCCATCTCGCTCCCAAACCAGGGGTTCTCAAACCTCTGCGCATCAAATGAGAACCTGTCAAGATACAGAGCTCAGGCCCCAATGACTCTGGTCCAGCCCGTCTGGGTAGGGCCCTGGGTGTCGTCTGCTTTAGAGAGAAGCCCTGTGATGGTGTGGGGCTCTCCGGAGTTGAAAGCAAGCAAGCAGGGAGCAGGTGGTCTTCACCCCATGCCCTTCACCTTGACCCTGCTGGACTCAGGCCGCCTGGCCACCTTGGCAGGCCCACAGGAGTCCGACGGAGGGTTGGTGCCTCGAGGGCTCTGCTGAGGCCAGACTGGGAGGTCATCCCCGTCCCGAGCGCAGACCAGCCTGTCCTAGAATCAGCCCGGGTCCTACTGGCCACAGACCAAGCCTGTGCCGCCCACCCTCCCCCAGCCCCTCTGCCTCTGTGCTGACAGGCCGACAGACGCTCCTCCGGGCAGGCCCCGGCTGGCCTGGGCAGGGGGAGCCGATGGCTCCGTCCCCAGCCTCCCGGCCCCCTGTCCTTTACGGAGTGCCCGCAGAGGGGCCGTGTGATTCCACCCTGACTCTCCAGGAGCGGGCTGGGGGCCGCCGGGGCTTGAGGACCAGGGACGCAGGACCACCCACAGCTCACGACTGCCCTCCCTCCCCCTTCTGGAGACGGGGTTTTGGCGTGAAGGGCGAGGGATCCCTCTTAACGTATCTTGGCCGTAATGAGGGAGGGAGTTCTGACACGTGCCTCCCCGTGGATGGGCCTTGAAGACATGGCTGAGGGAAAGAAGCCACTAGACACCAGAGGCCACGTGATCCTGAGGATATGAAATGTCCAGTCACCCAACTCCCTAGAGGCAGAAGGCAGACCTGCGGTTTCCAGGGGCCCGGGTGGCGGGGAGGGAGGAGGGGGAATGGCTGTGGGTGGGCAGGGGGTCACTTCTCGGGGAGGCGGGAATGTCCGGGCATTAGAGCGTGGCGAGGGCTGTGGAACTCGTTCCGGGGTGAGCACAGCGTCACGGACACTTGGAAACGGGGAGCTTGTGCTCTGTTTATTGTCTTTCAACTTGAAAAAGCCAAACTAGGAAGAACAAGAAGATCATCATCACGTGACCCCAGTGCCTCTCCCAACAGTCAGGGAGCCAGAGCGGAGCCAGGGAGAGTCCATGGAGGGCCAGTGAGTGGCCGGGAGGAAACGGGCTCCTGCCACCCCTGCTGCCCAGTCAGGGCCTGCTCCCTCGGGCATTTCCTGCCACACCTCTCCTGAGAGCAGCTCACGTGCAACTCTCGCATGGCCGGGCGCAGAAGGCCCTGTGCTCGCCCCAGAAAGAGCTCGCCTGTGCTAGAGGACATGCAGGACGGAAGCTGTCAGCAAACCTAAGTCCGATCCGACTACCCAGCTCATGTAGAGCAACATCCCCAGGCCCCCCCCGGCCACCAGGGGCAAGGCCGGGCCCGGCTCCTGTCCCGCCCTGTCACCCCCATGCACACGCTGGCCTCCTTGCTGGCCTGCAGCAGGTCAAACTCACTCCTTCCTCAGGGCCTTGGCACGTGCTGTTTCCCCAGCTATCTGTGCGGCTCCTTCTCTCACTTCCTTCGGATGTGGCTCAAATTCCCCTCCTCCAGGAAGTCCTCCTTGACCTCCCCGGCCAAAACAGCCCCTCCCACCTCTTCCATCTCCTTTACCATACTGTGTTTTTCATCTTAGGCCCTGTTCTCCGCTCCAAAAAAAATATGTGTACGTGAAAATTTGCTTGTTGAGTGAGCTTCCTGTGGGGAGTGTGCACGGCTGAATTCCCCGTGTATGCAACAGCATGATACAGTGGGGTGCTCAATTAATGTTCTTTTTTATTTTGATTTTCATTTATTTTTTATTTATTTTTTTTTGAGTTGGAGTCTCACCCTGTCGCCCAGACTGGAGCGCAGTGGCCGTTCCCGGCCACCGCAGCCTCGACCCGCTGGGCTCCGGCGATCCTTCCGCCTCAGCCTTCCCAGTAGCCGGAATTACAGGCGCGCGCTACCACGCCCGGCTGATTTTTTGATTTATTATAGAGATGAGGTCTCGCTGCCCAGGCGGGTCTCGAACCCGCGGGCTCAGGCAGTCCACTCACCTCAGCCTCCCAAAGGCGCGGGATTACAGGCTGAGCCACTGAGCCTGGCTTGTTCTTTTTTAAATTGAATTCTTTACTATGGTAGAATACACGTAACATAGACTTTACCATTTGAGCCATTTTTAAGCGCAATTCCATGGCATTCACATTGCTGTGCAACCATCACTACCATCCATTTCCAGAACTTTTCCGTCGTCTCAAACTGAAACTCTGCCCCTATTTAACGAGAACTGCCCATTTACTAATAGTCGAATGAATGAATGAATGAATGAATAAGTGGAGTTACCACAGGCCTGCTGTGTGCTTGGCCACGTGTCCGTAAACCTTCAGAGCCCCCTGGAGTGCGTCACCATCTCTGTTTCACAGGTAAACAAATCGACACGGAGAGGTGAAGCGCTTTGTCCAAGGCCACACAGCTAGTAGGAGTGGGATTCGAACTCAGGACTTTGCCCCTTTCCGGACAGTGGCAGCTCCGTGGAACCACTGCGGGGTGAGGGCTCAGCCTCCTCCAGGCCCCGGGCCCCAACCTCCGGCTTCCCCTGTGGTCTCCCGCAGCCACGATGCCAGCCGACACCCCCGATTTCCTCAGCCCTGACTGGGACACTCCGGGAGGTGTCGTGGTCCCTCGTCACCCGGAGCGCCTGGGGCAAAGGAATTCGGTTCCTCAGCCTGTAGGACAAACCAGCACCAGGCTGAGTGTCGGCCTCCGTGCGTGCCGTCCACGGCGTTCCTGTCGGGGCGTGCTTTGCTTTCACAGACCCCGCTCTGAAGGAGCGAGGCGACGTCCGGCCGGGCGTGGAGGGGGCCCCGTGGGGCACCTCCGTCGGTCCGGCCCGTGCTCGCCCTCAGGCTCCTCCGGCCCCCGCCCTGGTCTCCTCCTGTCCTGTGGGACGGGACGAGGTGTGGTTTTGTTCTTCCTCTTTCGGGGCTGAGGATGGGGAGCCCAGAGCGGGAAGGGGCCCAGGGTGGCCGGCCACCAGGCAGAGCCCGCCTCCGGGTGTGGGTGGGGGTCCCACGCTCCTGCCTCGCGCTGGGGTGGCAGCACGACTCCATCTCTGCCCGTGGGTGCCCGGGGGTGCCACCCTCCTGCCTCGTGGGAGGCTCTGGCCCCAGATGGGCAGAGCCGAGGATCCTGGGCCTCCAGGCTACGTGGGCGGCAGCGGGCGCCCACTCCACACAGACCACCCCCGGAAAACCTCCCACCAGCCCTTTCACACTGTCCTCCAGTGGAGCCACCCTAGCACAACTCAGGGAGACCTTCGCCCCTGCCCGGCCCCAGCGTCCTGGATGCCTTTACCCAGGATACTGACCACAGGCCTGGGGGCCTCCCCGTCTCCCCTGGGTTCAGGGAGCTTCTCACCAGGCTTGCCAGTCTGTGTGTGTGTGTGGAGGGGGTGACAACATGTGGGCCTTCTGCAGCAAAGGTAAAATTAAGTGACAAGCCAGGCTCGGTGGCTCAGCCTGTAATCCCGTGCTTTGGGAGGCCGAGGTGAGTGGATGACCTGAGCCCGCAGGTTTGAGACCCGCCTGGGCAGGCGAGACCTCATCTCTACAATAAATCAAAAACTTAGCTGGGCGTGGTAGTGCATGCCTGTAATTCCGGCTACTTGGAAGGCTGCAGTGGAAGGATTGCCGGAGCCCAGCAGGTCGAGGCTGCGGTGGCCGGGAGCGGCCACTGCAGGCCAATCTGGGTGACAGAGTGCGACTCCAACTCAAAAAAAAGCGGTGGGGGGGACTTTCCACCCAGCACCTGCTGTCCCCTCCACTGACTCCCCAGCCTCCCACCTCGGGCACCTCTCAGCATCTTGAGAAGAACCCGGCCTGGGGGTCAAGTTCGAGGGCTCAGGAGCCAGCTTGCCTGGGATTAAGTCTCAGCTCTGCAGTTGCTCGCTGGGCAGCTTTTGGCAGGTCTTGTCCTCTCGATGCCATGGTGTCTTCATCTGCACCACGGGGGTAATCAATAACAGCCCGGCAGCAACTGCCTGGACTTGCTCCGAAGATCCCACAGGAGGTGTCCAGTGCTGGAACAGGGCCTGGCTCCCAGGAGGTGCCCCGAGGGCTCGCTCTGACGCCTGCCGTTCAGGCCGGAAGGGTCCAAGCCACAGCGGGCCTCAGGGCCCAGCCCACCCTCCAGACTCAGACCTGCCGCGCCCTCGTGCCTCCCGACGCCACTCTCGTTCCGTCTCCAGGAGGCCCTGGGATCCCCTGCTCTCCTCACCCCGGCTCCTCCTCCCGTGGGAGTCTGGAGAGGACGCTGGGCGAATTCTTCCGCTGAGCCCCTGCCAGGCTTGGCAACCCCGGGAGCCCCTTCCCCGGGCGACCCCTCCTCGCTCCCACCCACCTCCGTCCTCATCAGCCCCGAGACCTCTGAGGACGCTACTTAAATGCAAGGGTCTCATCAGAGGGATCCGGCTGGGCTCCCCCGAGGGCCCCTCTCTGCCCCGAGCGCCCGTGTCTGAGGGATCATTAATGTGTCAACAGCATGTACGGTGATGGACGAGGAGGGTGAGTCCCCCAACGAGCGGGGAGGAAGTCCCCTGACGGGCATCTCCCTCTCTTCCTGCCGTCAGCAAGCCTCGGCCAGAGTTTCCAGGGAGCTTCCTAGTTCACAGAATTGTTTGAATTTCACATATTCCCTCGGAGGGCCGTGGCCAGGCAAGGATGACAATTATCTGAGAGGCAGTCGGGGCTCAGGAAGGGTGCGTGGTTTGGGTGAGGTCACACAGCTGGTAAGGGACGGGACTGGGACCGGAACGCCATCGCCTTGGTGGAAGCCGTGGTGGGCATCTTTAAGATGCGAGGGCAGACCTCCCGCGCCCAGAGCAGCGAGAGGAAAAACCAGGGAGTGCCGTGGCCAGGCTGTCGCCTGTGGCCTTGGGGGTCGGCGCCTGTACCCTCTCTTGTCTTGGCTCTGTCTGTGTTAGTTTCCTAGGGCAGCTGTGACGGACTGGGTGGCTGAAAACAACCGAAAATTATTCTCTCACCGCTCATGAGGCCAGAAGTCTGAGACCGCCGTGTCGGCCGGGCCGTGCTCCCTCCGAAGGCTCCAGGGAAGAAGCTGTCTCAGACTGCCTCCTGGCTTCTGGCGGTTTCTGGCAACCCTTGCATTCCTTGGTTTGTGGCCACATCACTCAGATCGCTGTCTCCGGTGTGCCGTGGCCTTCTCTCTGTCTGTGTCTCCCTGTGTCTTCAGGTGGCCTTCTCATCAGGACACCAGCCACCGGATTGAGGGCCCAGCATCATCCAGCATGACCACATCTTAACTTGATCACATTCACAGGTCCTGGGGGTTAGGACTTCAGCATGTCTTTCTGGGGGACACCAGTCAGCCCACGATACCACCTTTGACTGTCCGTCTCTGGCTCTGGCGTGCCAGGATCTGTCACCGGGCGGGTCACCTGGGACGTCCTCTCTAAGTATCTCTGAGCGTCCCCTGCTAGGCCCCCAGCATGAGGGGGCCTCCCGTGTGCCTCCAAGCCGCCTCTTCTGATTCTGCCTCTCCATCTGGGGGCTGCCCCGGAGCCCACGGGAAGGACAGTGAAGGTTTTGACCTCACCCTCTCAGAGTGACTCGCAGACCCCGCCTGATGACTGAACTGGGACCCAGAGCCCGAGGCATCAAGCCCTGGCAGCTCGAGGACCCTGGTGGGAGGCACACTGCCGAGGCTGTGACACTTACAACACTTGGGTACCAAGTTTCCTCCTCTTTAAATAGAGAATGATAATCGGACAGTGGGGCCGTTCTGAGATTCCAGCCCTGGTCCAAGGGACATCTTCAACTGAAATGTCCTTATTTGCCCTTCATTCTTGAGGGATACTTCCACTGAATTCAGAATTCCGGGCTTACGGGTTTTAAAATGTTCTTTGCAACACATTGAGAGTCTTCTGGACGTGATGATTTCTGAGTCCGGATGCCTCTGAATGTAATGTGTTGTTTTTATTCCAGCTGCTTGGAAAACATGCTCGGTATTTCAGTTGAGAGCAGTTGGCAGTTTCACAGTGATATGCCTGGGTGTAATTTTCTTTGTATTTATCCAGCTTGGAGTTAGTTAAGCCTCTTGAATGTGTCAATTGATGCCTTTTACCAAATTGGGGACTTTCTCAGTCCCTGTTTCTTCAGGTCTTTCTTCTAGTCTGTTCTCTCCTCTCCCTCTGCAACTCCAGGGATGTAAGTTAGCTCTTTTAATATGAGGGGGACCCCAGAACTGGACTTGTCTTTTGGAGGGTGGACCCTTTGTAGCACACTTGGAATTTGTGCCTCCAGACCAAACGGCCACCCAGTTTTTATCTGGAGGTTTTGAGACGGTGGCATCACGACCTGTGGAAGAAATGTCCTGAGTTGTGGAAACAGGTGACTGGTTCTTCCACTACAACAGTGCACCTGCCCACACTGTGCTAAGTGGTCAGCAGTTTTTTGGTTTTTTTACCCAAAAATGGCACGACCCCCATAAAGCCAGCAAGTTTAAATCCCAGACCCCACCCTCCCCACTCACCTGACCTCACCCTGGTTGACTTGCTTGTTGGTTTGTTTCTCTGGGTGAAAAAAGTCCTGAAAAGGAAATGTTTTGCCAATACGGAAAAGGTGAAACAAAAAACCGCAGAAGCACTAACAGGGATCAAAATGGACGCGTTCGAAGACCGTTTTGAGCCCTGGGAAAAGCACCTTAATGGGTGCCTTGCATCAGACGGAGAGTACTTTGCAGGTGACTGAAGCTTAGACATGTGAGATAAATACACAGTTTTTGATAAGTAAATTCTGGGGGTTTTGTGTGTGTGTGTGTGTCTTCCCTTGTATTATCCTACAGGTCCCTGAAGATCTGTTCTTTTTATTAAAAAAAAAAGAGAGAGAGAGAGACTTTCTCACCGTTCTTTTTTTCCTTCTTTCTTTTATTTCACCATTCTTCAGATTGGGAAATTTCTGTTGCTGTTATCTCCAAGTTCACTAACTCTTCTGTTATCTCAAATTTTCCATTAAGCAATTCAGTGCTTTTTCTGTTTCAGATACTGCATTTTTCACTTCAAGAATTTCCACTTAGTTCTTTGTTTAATGGTTCCTAGTTCTCTGTTGAGGTTTCTTTCTTTTCATTAAGTATGGGCAAACTTTCTTTCTGTCCTGTCACAAAGTTATAACAGCTACTTAAAAAAAAAAAATCTCTATTCGCCGAGGCTGCCGTGGCCGTGACCCTGCCCCTGCACTCCAGCCTGGCCAGCAAGAGTGAGACTCCAACTCAAACAAACAAAAAATCTCTATTCGTTATTTCCAGTAGCCAGGACATTGCAGGGTCGGTTTCCCTTGCCTAGCTTTTATACTAAGTGTGGATGATGTTTTCCTATCTCTTTGTATGTATCTCCAGGTAACTTTGGATCATGTCCGAGCTGTTGTTCATGATAGCTCGATGGAGATGCTAGGCTGTTACTGGTGTCTTGCAAGAACGTTTCTGTTTTGTTCCGCCTTGGAAGCATTGGCTGCGTGCAGCTGTAAGCGTGTCCGCCATGGTGACAACGGCAGAAGCCTCTGTCACTCCCTCCAGCCTCAGCCGGGCTGCAGCTGCTGGGATCTGTCCTGGGCGTGCGTGGCTTGGGGTCAGCCCGACATGCGGCCAGCGCTTATGCCCCACCTTTGGGGACTCCCTCTCCGTGGCTTTCTCCCTTCGAGAGTTTACTCTGCCCACCTCTCTTCCAGCTGCAAAGACTTCTTCGGCCTCTGTGTTCGGGTTTATCAAGCCCGTGAGACTGTGGCTTTCTGTCTGAGTCCCAGCAGCACACGACCCAGGCTGGGACGTGTCCTCAGGCTGAAAACCAGGACGCCAGGAAGCCCAGAGAAGGCTCTCCCCACAACTGCGGACCCCCTGCGGCGTCTGCCTGCGTTTTCTCACCTCTACTCACATCACATAGTTTCGTGGTTGTTGTCTTGTCAGGGATTTATAGTCTCTACCAAGGATGTCCAACCTTTTGCTTCCTTGAGCCATGTCAAGTAAAGAGGAATTGTCGTGGGCTGCATATAAATGATATACTATAATATGGTTAGTGCATTTACGTAATAAGACTTCTTTTTAATATATTTTTGATTATAAGGCTCAGAAAAAATGAGACCCATATAAAACTAGTGGGAAATTGACCTTGTTTTTGTAAAACTAATCTATCCACGTCTACTTCGATGGAAGGGGTCGCCACTCCGAGGGAGTTCTCAAGGTGTTCATCAGAAGTGTTTGTTCGGATTTTGCTGTTTGTGCGCTTCGCCGATGAAAGCAGCTACTCACAAATGTGTGCGCCGCCGAAAAGTGATGTCGTGAAGAAGGTTGTGAACTTCAAAACTGGAACTACGCATGGGGCCACGAAGAAAATAGATGCTAAAAAGCACAAGATGTTAAAGGACTTTGTGGGGTTGCATGATTAACTGTTCGTTTTCTTGGTCTTTTTTTTTTCTTGAGTCGGAGTCTCACTCTGTCGCCCAGACTGGAGTGCAGTGGCCGCTCCCGGCCCTGCTGGGCTCCGGCGATCCTTCTGCCTCAGCCTTCCGAGTAGCCGGAATTACAGGCATGTGCTATCACGCCGGCTGATTTTTTTAAAATTTATTTTAATTTATTGTAGAGATGAGGTCTCGCCAAGTTGCCCAGGCGGGTCTCAAACCCGCAGACTCAGGCAGTTCACTCACCTCAGTCTCCCAAAGCACGGGATTACAGGCTGAGTCACTGAGCCCAGCTTTTTTTTTCTTTTGAGTTGGAGTCTCACTCTGTCGCCCAGACTGGAGTGCAGTGGCCGTTCCCGGCCACCGCAGCCTCGACCTGCTGGGCTCC